>NW_019385016.1:283527-295810 GCF_000671375.1 Centruroides sculpturatus | reverse complement strand
AGGAAAAGTATGATATACAGGGGCTTGCTAACAGGGAAGATATTTATTACGTACTGTACAGTACAGGGGCAAGTCACTACCAGAGTCAACGGATTAAATCATCATTGATTGCGAGTGGAAAATTAGTGGGAACGATTGCATTGGCTGCTACGGGCGCTTCTAACGTTTGAGAACTGCTACAAAGTGAAAATAGTAGAAGGCGTTTTGTTTTTTAGTCATTTAATCATTAGCATTTATTAATTAATGCATTTAGTTATAAGTATTTAATCGTTAAAGCATTTACTTATTTAGTCATTTAGAGTTTACTCATTTAGTCGTTAGCAAACATGCCAACGTTCTTTGTTCCCGGGTGCAATTCCGGATACCCTAGTGAAAAATACAATAAAAGGCACTTTTTAAGGGTGCCAGAAAATCATTTGAAACTATGGAGAAGATTTATTCCACGTGAAGATAAGAAATTAACCACAAAGGCTAGTATGTGTGACAAGCATTATGAGCATCAATTCTTAATAAAATCATTCAGCCACACAATCGATGGCCAATTAGTGCAGCTTACAAGTGATAGATGAACACTGACTCCGGATGCTTTTTTATTTAAATTTTCCAATTGTCCTTCTTATCTAAGCATTAAAGTGCCCCGAAAGTGACGATGTTCATCAGAGAGAAAAACTGCAGTTTTCTCCAAGAAGAAGCAAACTGATCTCTCAGATAAGGAGTAGAACACGTGTTTACAGTAATGAATGCACATGCTATGTTGTTTACATTTGAATTTTAAATTTTAATGTAAACAACATAACATGTACTGTACATTCATTCATTTTTAAGGTATCAGGTCCACTTTTCCTAAATATGTTGAAAGCAATGATTAACTGCCCAGTACTTGTAATGACAGTGATAGAAGTACAACAACGTGTACAAACTCACATTAACGTATTCATTTTTTACACGTGAAATTAATAAATAATTTATTAGTAAAATAAAATTAAATGATTATAAAAAAACTCTCAACTTTCGTATAGGTGTAGCAAGAAAAAGTCATGACTTTGATCATTTCTGTCAATTTTAATGAATTTTTGTCTATTTTTTTTTACTTTTTATTAGTTGTTTAAAATGTCAAAAAATATTAAAAACAGAATTTTTAATATTTTATGTTTTACAAAGGTATCTGTGAAATCAAAAGATTATATTACAAAAATGTATATAATAATTTTAAAGATGTTAATCCTAATACTGATTGTATTAAAACTTTTATTATAATGTTTATGCAAAACACATATAAACCATATAAAATCTAAAATTGTTTTAATGCAATTTTTCACTTCGCTGTGAAAATGTTTATCAAATCAAAGATTAAAAATGATCTAATCTACCATCATCACATCTGATTTGTTTGATGCATCCAAAATGTTCAATCTTACCATAAACAGAATATATTTTTTAAATAATTATTAATTTATATCTAATGAATTGTTATGTATACATAACGAGCAATTATTTACTGTGACATCGTCACAACGCTGGGCTGCAATTTTTAATTTATTTAATTTAAAATATATGCTCTCCATACTTAAATTAGTAGTGTATTGCCCCTGTACATCATACTTTATCGTTTGCAATGGAATCGTGCCGGTTATCTATCTGACTACTTTCAGGAAAAAATTTTGAATTAAAATAACGTGACTTCCTATTTAAATCGGAAGTTTACATATAGTTAATCGGGGCCTCCTACCCCAAGGTTTCCATATCTATCTCGAATTTCATCTAGCTCCGTTTTAGAGATTAGGGGACGGACGGATGACAATGGGAATTTATAGGTCTACAATTTATTCAAATTACAGCCCAAGGATGTTTAAAATATTTCAAAATTTTTATAGATGGTAATAATTTACTGTACAATAATAAACTTTATATAGCTTGAGTGTAATTTGTAACAACTAACTGATTCATAAATGATGATAAAATTTTAAATTTTAAACTCTGAATTTTTTATTTAATAAATTACTTGAAATCAATATGAACTTAATCATTTAAAAACTATAAAAGTAATTTAAATAACTAGGCCTATATATTTTTAATGCAAATATTGTTTACTTGATTATCTATATACACCAGTCGACCCCCCTATAACACTGTTGATAATTCTGTTTTATATGAATTCCATGTTGCACCAGTCACTTAGATTTTACAAATACGTGTGCCGGGCTGTGAACGGCTCACGTATTTGTAAAATCTAAGTGATTCGTACAACATGGAATTCATATAAAACGGAATTATCAACAGTGTTATAGGGGTCGACTGTATATAAAATTGCTTGTCCTGACTGACTGAATGACTCACTGATTCATCATCGCCCAGAGCAAACCGCTGAACCTAAAGAGATGAAATTTGGTACACAGTTAGGGTACGTCATGAAAACGCACACTAAGAAGGGATTTTACGAAATTCCCCCGCGGGGGGAGAGAGAGAGAGCATTAAGGCTTAACCGGAAAAACGGCTTCTACTGTACTATTTTAGATGTGATTTTTTGTTTTCAACAATGTTTAGACTTCATTGAGTACTTAGGTGTACTAAATTGATAACATTTCAGACATTGTTATAAATATTTTTATATAATTCGATTATTTAACCGAATGTTCGAACCTTTTTAAATTCAAATTTGTTATTGCATATTGGTTCGATTATAGAACGATTGTAAACGTTCCAGAAAATTGATCAAATTGAAAATAGTTTGTTTGATTCTCAGTAATTCTCATCATTTTCGGCGGTGTTATATAACAATTACTGTGGTTGTTGAAATACTGAATATAAATGGGGTTTGCTTGCGAAACCTCCGCGGGCGAAGTCGCGGGTAACAGCTAGTACTGTATGTCAATATAATTCAATATTTAATAAAATTTCATTAGATTCGAAATTATGTAAATAAATTGAATTTATCTATCGCTTTCTAAACATGATCTTCACTATATAAAAGAAAGGCTTATGTAAAATTAATTTTTATGCATTATTTATTATTATTATTATTATTATTATGAATTTTATATATTAGTTTTTATTCATTTTAAGATAATTTGTATTAAATAAGAATATTTATAGGAAGATAGCTCTATAAAATACAGTTGCTTATGCAATTACTGATATTATAACATTTATTTTATACGGATACAATGCTTTGCTGAGTAAGATATAAACAAACCAAGAGCTCAAACGATTGCAGCACACCTATTGGCAAACTTGTTTATTAGGGGCCGTCCATAAATTACGTAAGGTATTTTAGGGTGGGTGGGGTCAAGGATTTCTTACGATTTCTTACTCAGGGGTAGAGTGGTAATAGATCTCATCTTACGTAATATTCTTATTTTTATTTTTTGATCTCGTTGAGTGGTGGAGTTTTTAATTTGGCTTCAATTTGGCGGTTTCTATTAACGCTAGCAGACTCACTTTTTATCATGGTCGTGTGGTGGTTTCTCTCTCTTTTTTTATTAGAATAAGTGCACCACTCCTATGGATGTATAACACTAAGAATACGTAAACCAAAATACATGATACAAAATTAACATAAAATTAGTATTCGGCTTTTAGTGAAAACTAAAATGTAAAACTAGAAATTAGAAATTATAGTCTTTTCTTCCATATATTTTGAACATAATTGTAGAAAGCATCAAACAGTGGCTTCTGAACAAGCATGTCGAGTGGACCTGAAACCAAGCGTAAAGATTTCTAATTTCAGAATAAATCTATCTTGATTGTAAATTGGACAATGATTGATCATATGGTCGACGTTGTCTAGGTTTTCTATAGAGCAAAAGCAAGAGGCAGTTTCTACCCGGTTATATATTACCAGGTAGCTTCTAAAATTACCATGCTCAGTAAGTAATTGAGCAGTAGCAAACGTTAAATCTTTAAGTGGTAATGAGAACCTGCATTCAACACTAGAAAATACAGTATAGTCTTGTTATTCTACCAGTTTTACTGCTCAACCATTGTTGATTCCACTTTGCATAGCATTGTCATTAATATAATTTTTAAGGCTATTACGTGAGAGGAGGATGTGAGTGTAGTCCACGTCAGTGTCCTTTGCAGCTGACTTAGCCTCAAAGTCGGCTTTTTCATTTCCTAGTATGCCTGTATGGCCAGGAACAAATATACAAGTTATCTTTTATCTCGTAAAAATCTCGTAAATAATTACGAGATTTTTAATATGGTGCTGGATATACGTGGATTTTGCAATAGTTTTGCAATAGTTTTATCGCTATTGCAATTGGGATTTAATAGAGCTTTTAGAACAGACTGAGAATCACTGTAAATGTTGATAGAGCTCTGTTTGGTAGTTAAAGTGGCCCACTGAACAGCTTGGTAGATAGCATCTTCTTCAGCTTGATATGAGGGGTATCTGTACCTTCTAACATATTTTGGGCAAAATATGTCAGTTTGGAGGAAGATACAGATACTTGAGCCGACATAAAGGGACTTTTGGACCCATCTGTTAGATATTAATGTCTGCATAGTTATCCATGGAGGAAGCAGATGACACCAAATGTTCCCTGGGGATAACGTTGTTTACAGGATGATGATCAGAGATAGTAGGGTAATTGCAATGTTGTAGCATATGAACAGTCGTAGATAGAGTAGAGACCGTTGTTGAGCCTTGATGTTTGTAGTTCTGATGTAGTAGTTTAGAATCTTTTCTACAATACATAGTGGCAAAGCAAGGAGCTCTGCTAGTATCAGAGAGGCATTAGTAGAAACAGCTCTGCAGCACTTTGAAATTCTGAGGGCAAACTGTCTTTGAAGAGAGAGTAATTTACTTGAAACTGAATTTTTACTAGTTACATGACCCCAGCTAGAGGCCGCGTAAAGTAGCATTGGTTGTATTGCCACATTGTATAGAGTTTTAGAAGTTTTATGATTTAGTCCCCAGGTGCGCCTGGGGACTAAATCATAAAATCCTAATGTTTAAATTTGAATTTGTTATTGCATATTGGTTCGATTATAGAATGATTGTAAACATTCCATAAAATTGATCAAATTGAAAATAGTTCGTTTTATTCTCAGCAATTCTCATTATTCTCAGTGGTATGTGTTATATAACAATTACTATGGTTGTTGAAATACTGAATATAAATGGGGTTTGCTTGCAAAACCCCCGCGGGCGAAGTCGCGGGTAACAGCTAATTAAAAAATAAAGTTCTTCAAATAAATTGTTCATTCGAATTCATTAAATTTGTATATTTAAATTTGTTCACATAAAGTATTTTATAAATAATAGTGCATATTAATCAATTAATTAATCTAAATATATAAAATTGCTTGTCCTGACTGACTCACTCATTCATTCACTGATTCATCATCGCCCAGAGCAAACCGCTTAACCTAAAGANTCACATTGACACTATTCGGTCGACAAATTTACAATAAATATACACTCTTAAAAGACAATATATGCATGAAACATATATTATTAGCTGTTTAAATAGAAATTAAAATTAGTTAAAGACAGATATAAAAGTTTTATTGAAACGTAACTTTATTCAGTTATTTTAGATAAAACTAAATGTAACTGTTTTATCTAAGAAAAAACATGATGTAAACAAAAGACCAACAGGCTGAAAAGACATATTCTCATTTGGTTTATATTGATTTGTATTGATGGTTTATATTGATCTTATAACTTATTGATTTGTCGATATCAATACTTCACGAGCGTCACATGACATTCAGAACTAATATACCAATATAGACTATATATATTGGTATATTAGCTCTGAATTAGTTAGTATATACAGTATATATATTAATTTACTTTTATACTTTATAGTATTTTGAGTATGTAAAGAAAATTATCTTTTTTTAAACACTTCTAAATTGCTTTACATCGTTTCTTCAACTTGCAACTGAAATATCATCTATTCTATCTAAGATATAAGGCTGAAACTTTGAAGACATCCATAAGTTCAATGACAATGCTTTTTATTATGTTTTAGGGGATGGATCAACCTACATCCTCCCCAACCTGTAAAACATAACGAAATATAGAATTTAATTATAATGTGTTTAGCTAAATATACTGTAGTAATGTATACGATGAGGATAGGAGATGGGGATGTCCTCACCCATCATCTCCCATTCCCATCTTGAAAAACATGAGCGATAAAAGCATTTATTTAAAATTTTTAAAAATATATTAAAATTATTAAGTTTACAATTTGCATTGCTAAATTTCACGATAAATCAGCAAGTTACGATAATGTTTACATAAAATGAAAGAAACATGAAAGCTGATGAATTAGATTTGTAAAAAATTGTTTTTATTTATATAAAATAATATCTCAAAGAGAGTGACTTCCCCAAATATAATAACAGAAAAACAAATAATCCGTAAACATCCAAAATAAAATAAAACAATGTAACACAACAAAGAAATATTAAATTTGAAATACAAACACAAAAAACTTTATCCAAAATCTTTCATATTATATAAAATTGTTTGTATAAAGATTTAAATTTATTCTCATCTGGATGAAATGGTCTTAAAATAGGGAGAGTAGAAATTGTTCAAATAAAAAATGGAGGAATGTTGCATGATGTTTAAACGAATATAAGGAGTAAAAAATTCAACAACGAGTTACGTAACTTTCCTGGCAACATTTAAAACTGCGTGTGGCGTCATCTGTTATGATATTTTATTAAAAAAAACTTTTTATATAATTAATTATTATAAAATAGCAAAAAGCTTAATTTTGAAGATAGAGATGAGTTTTATAATAAAAAAAGTATAAATGTTAATAACAAATAAAATCTTAATTAAATTAAGTCCTACTCCCTCTCGAGATATCGCACATGACACCCCCATTGACCACTCCATTGACACCCCACGTGACACTATCTAGACCACTCGGACGGATGGCTGAGCGGTCAAGGTGGCAGCCTACTAATCTGAGGAAGCCGAGATCGAATCAAGATGGGTTGAAAGAATCCCCAGGAATTTTTTGGGGTTATCTGAATGAATATGTCGGCCCTCGCCCCTCACCACCCGGCTGCTTCATTGTGGGCCTGATTGAACCCATAATGGGCTTGCTAAAAGAGGCCTGTTAGTATCCACAGGGCAGAAAGTTTTTTTTAAAAAAAACATTATCTCCTCATCTTCTCTAAGTTTAAACATTAAAATTTAATAGCATCAACAAGCCACCATGCCAAAGTTCGTTTCTTAAATCTTAACCTCATCCTGAGATAGAAAGCGAAATAGAGACACACACAAATACATATCCATGGAATTTTTTGCCTCTTTATTACCTTTTTAAATTCAAGAGGTCTGAAAACGTGGAGATTCGCAAAAATCTTGGGGGGTCAAATTTGACGCAATTCCAATAGTGTTGCTGAATCGTTGTCTCGCTGTACCAGAAGTGACACAAAGAGCAACTCACAAAATCTATGACACAAAGCGTGCCATTTTCGAACTCTCACAAATTATTTTCAATATTTTGCATTATTTCGCTAAGTAACCCCAAATGGGGTCGCGACCCATAGTTTAAGAAGCCCTGCTCGAGATTAATAAAAGACAGACAGACAAACAAACAGACGGATGACAGTAAGAACTTACAGGTCTACAAAATTTTCAAATTACAGCCCAAAATTCTAACATTTAATATTAACATTTTATTTTAAGCAAACTCGATTTAGTTGTGTGAATTACGGGCGGATATGGCACGCAATGAATCCAATTAGCAAGAGTAAGAATAGAAAATGACGTCTTACTCTTAAAAATTTCGAGATCAAGACTGAATCTAAACTTGAATCCTTTATTGTTAAAAGAAACTTCACATTGACACCATTCGGTCGACAAATTTACAATAAATATACACTCTTAAAAGACAATATATGCATGAAACATATATTATTAGCTGTTTAAATAGAAATTAAAATTAGTTAAAGACAGATATAAAAGTTTTATTGAAACGTAACTTTATTCAGTTATTTTAGATAAAACTAAATGTAACTGTTTTATCTAAGAAAAAACATGATGTAAACAAAAGACCAACAGGCTGAAAAGACATATTCTCATTTGGTTTATATTGATTTGTATTGATGGTTTATATTGATCTTATAACTTATTGATTTGTCGATATCAATACTTCACGAGCGTCACATGACATTCAGAACTAATATACCAATATAGACTATATATATTGGTATATTAGCTCTGAATTAGTTAGTATATACAGTATATATATTAATTTACTTTTATACTTTATAGTATTTTGAGTATGTAAAGAAAATTATCTTTTTTTAAACACTTCTAAATTGCTTTACATCGTTTCTTCAACTTGCAACTGAAATATCATCTATTCTATCTAAGATATAAGGCTGAAACTTTGAAGACATCCATAAGTTCAATGACAATGCTTTTTATTATGTTTTAGGGGATGGATCAACCTACATCCTCCCCAACCTGTAAAACATAACGAAATATAGAATTTAATTATAATGTGTTTAGCTAAATATACTGTAGTAATGTATACGATGAGGATGGGAGATGGGGATGTCCTCACCCATCATCTCCCATTCCCATCTTGAAAAACATGAGCGATAAAAGCATTTATTTAAAATTTTTAAAAATATATTAAAATTATTAAGTTTACAATTTGCATTGCTAAATTTCACGATAAATCAGCAAGTTACGATAATGTTTACATAAAATGAAAGAAACATGAAAGCTGATGAATTAGATTTGTAAAAAATTGTTTTTATTTATATAAAATAATATCTCAAAGAGAGTGACTTCCCCAAATATAATAACAGAAAAACAAATAATCCGTAAACATCCAAAATAAAATAAAACAATGTAACACAACAAAGAAATATTAAATTTGAAATACAAACACAAAAAACTTTATCCAAAATCTTTCATATTATATAAAATTGTTTGTATAAAGATTTAAATTTATTCTCATCTGGATGAAATGGTCTTAAAATAGGGAGAGTAGAAATTGTTCAAATAAAAAATGGAGGAATGTTGCATGATGTTTAAACGAATATAAGGAGTAAAAAATTCAACAACGAGTTACGTAACTTTCCTGGCAACATTTAAAACTGCGTGTGGCGTCATCTGTTATGATATTTTATTAAAAAAAACTTTTTATATAATTAATTATTATAAAATAGCAAAAAGCTTAATTTTGAAGATAGAGATGAGTTTTATAATAAAAAAAGTATAAATGTTAATAACAAATAAAATCTTAATTAAATTAAGTCCTACTCCCTCTCGAGATATCGCACATGACACCCCCATTGACCACTCCATTGACACCCCACGTGACACTATCTAGACCACTCGGACGGATGGCTGAGCGGTCAAGGTGGCAGCCTACTAATCTGAGGAAGCCGAGATCGAATCAAGATGGGTTGAAAGAATCCCCAGGAATTTTTTGGGGTTATCTGAATGAATATGTCGGCCCTCGCCCCTCACCACCCGGCTGCTTCATTGTGGGCCTGATTGAACCCATAATGGGCTTGCTAAAAGAGGCCTGTTAGTATCCACAGGGCAGAAAGTTTTTTTTAAAAAAAACATTATCTCCTCATCTTCTCTAAGTTTAAACATTAAAATTTAATAGCATCAACAAGCCACCATGCCAAAGTTCGTTTCTTAAATCTTAACCTCATCCTGAGATAGAAAGCGAAATAGAGACACACACAAATACATATCCATGGAATTTTTTGCCTCTTTATTACCTTTTTGAATTCAAGAGGTCTGAAAACGTGGAGATTCGCAAAAATCTTGGGGGGTCAAATTTGACGCAATTCCAATACTTTCCCTTGTTATGTATACATAACAGAAGGGAAAGTAAAACGTTAAAAAATTGCATTTATAAATTTTTAAAATCATATTAAAAATTTTATTTGAATAAAATTTTTTTTGGTTATTTTTGTAAAACAAAATATTTTTTTTAACTTTCTTACATCATAATTTTAACAAAGCTTTGTAACTAAAATATTCCTTTGTTATATAAGAGTGAATTTTTTTCCAATTACATTAGCTTTTAAACAAATTAATTAAGTATAATTTTTCAAACATCGTATTATTTATAAACATTTGCAAAATTGAAATTTTTAATTTTAATCTTACTAAAATGAATTGTGAATTAATACTGACTCTCTTTTTTGTTAATCTAAATATATAAAATTACTTGTCCTGACTGACTGACTGAATGACTGATTCATCATCGCTCACAGCAAACCGCTGAACTTAAAGAGGTGAAATTTGGTACACAGGGTACGTCATGAAAACGCACACTAAGAAGGGATTTTTCGAAATCCTCCCGCGGGGGGAGAGGGAGAGGGTTAAGGTTTAATCGGAAGAACAGCTTCTACTGTACTATTTTCGATGCGATTTTTTGTTTTCAACTACTGTACGTTTAGTCTTCATTGAGTACTTAGGTGTATTAAATTGATAACATTTCAGACATTGTTATAAATAGTTTTATCTATTTCGATTTTAAAAATGTTCGAACCGTTTTAAATTCGAATTTGTTATTGCATATTAGTTCGATTATAGAACGATTGTAAACGTTCCAGAAAATTGATCAAATTGAAAATAGTTCGTTTGATTCTCGGCAATTTTCATCATTCTCAGCGGTAGGTGTTATATAACAACTACTATGGTTGTTGAAATACTGAATATAAATAGGGTTTGCTTGCAAAATCCTCGCGGGCAAAGCCGCGGGTAACAGCTAGTTTAATATAGCTATAATTAATAATAATGAATTTTTACAATATATTTTAAAACTGTTTACGCCTTGTCGGCACTAAGCAGGGCCTTGTAACACGTCCATTATGGTTTTGGTCAGCCCAAAGTGGCCGCAGGGTCATTAAAGACGCACCAGACATATTGTCCTCATTTCTGTGAATTGATTAAATTAAAACACATTTGACCGGTTATTCGCTTTGTTTTTCGCTTTCCACAGGGAATTGCGCTTAGTGTGAACTAAGCCTTAAACATTAATAGAATATAGAATTTTTCATCTACAAGGTGGTTCGAAAGTCACTCGCCGCATAAAATGTAATGTACTGTAGTAGATTAAATATAAATATATAATGTAGTGCAATAGAACAATAGATATATACGGTAAGTACTGTACTTTATATTTATTCTACTACAAGCAGATATATTTACAATGTATTTTGTTGTATTTGTTACATTGTTAAACACACAGATCAATATGAGCCGTGAATTTCGGTTGCACATGCTTCGTGCTCTTTCCAATTTATGGACGTTTCTGAGCTCATACACTTGCAATGAGCCATTATTCCAAACTATAGGAGCTTGTGTAAGCCATCTGAAACGAATGATGAAATGAATGATGAAATGTATTTAAATATATAACTTCAAATAAATTCGTGGAATGACAAGACTTTCGGATCAACGTGTATAATAAAATTCGCTTTACACTGGAAAATATTTTATTGTTTTATTGTTTGTGATTTTTCTCCATAGCTTTGATTTATTGAATTGAATTGAAAGTGTTAGAAAGATCCAACAATGCTCTATGGCTATAATAATCACAGGAACATAAATACTATTTTGTATTATTTTGTAGCAAAAAAGCTGATGAGGGACTCCAGGTCCGAAATGCATTCTGAAAATAAAACAGTGTTTTACTAAGTCTAATTTGTGGTCCTGTGGTGGTGTAATAAGTCTAGCGGTAAACTAAGGCTAATCTTAGTGCTCACAAGTCAGTAAAAATAACGTTAATTTATATGGGTAGGAACCACTACAATCCAGATCATTGATCCTGTATGTAAGACATGTAACATGTCTGATGATATAAGAGTGGCAGGCTTCAATGATTCTCCTTATCACAAATTAACGACACCAATCATAAAAAGGAAGAACATTGAGGCCTGAGAGTTCACTACGATCATCTATACCAGTGGTTCCCAACCTTTTTTCATTAGCGTACCCCGTGACATTTCCTATCTCTAGATTGTACCCCGTGACATGTCATATCTCTAGATTGTACCCTTCATTTAAGAAATTTAGTGAGTAACCGTATTGTTAATTTTACATATTGTAACTTTAAATTAAAGAAAAAAAAACTAAAAGAAAAAATGTATGATAAAGTTGTGATTGTTGCAAGGAACATTTTTTATCTAATAATTTTTTAATACTATTAGTTTGTGATACATAATATATTATTTTTTCTGCCATAATAACTAACTTTTTTCTGTACCCCTAAACAACCTATCGCGTACCCCTAGGGGTACGCGTACCACAGGTTGGGAATCGCTG
>NW_019385016.1:279078-283500 GCF_000671375.1 Centruroides sculpturatus | reverse complement strand
TCAGGGTGGACATAGGCTGTATATTATTCCGTTAAACATTCATATAAATTAAAATATATAATCTAGGTTAAGGCTTTTATGTCCAACAGATGGCGCTACGAGTACGACGCCCTAAGTTTGCTTTTCTGTGAGGCATTATGCTTTTCTGTGAAAATGAACTAAAGCAGATCATCTTCTATCTATCTATATAAATAAAAATGTAATGTTCGTTTGTTCCTACCGATTCCTTTGAAATTTTGACACAATGCTGCATTCGAATACGCATGTGTTTTTATATAATATACATGTCGAAATTTCCCCCACTGAAGAGAGATGGTTAAAATTAAGGCTTACTGTAAAGAACTCTGCTTCTATTTATACTATTTTAGATGCGTTTTTTTGCATTTTAATAGGGTACGTCAACAGAATGTACACTAAAAAGAAATTTTTTGAAAAATCCCCCCCACGGGGAAGTGTTATAAATTTATAATAGATACATTTAGAGCCACAACAACGCCTGGCGGGGTCTGCTAGTATTATATTAAGCATTTTAAATTTGCACTTTAATGAAATCTCTAAGAATTAAAACAGCAAGAGTGTAATTTCTTTCAATAATTAAAAATATATATTTTTATATTTATTTGAAATTAATTCTGTTGAATATAAATCATGTAATGTAAGTATCACAACTTAGTGCAATACGCATTAATTTTATTAAGGATTTAATTTATTAAAATCAATATTAATGGCTTCAACTAATTAATAAAATTTTAAGACGTATAAAACATTTTGGAAGATAAATTATAGATTTATTTATTTATAGTAATTTAAAAATTACTTTATAATTGGAGATAAATTATCATGCCTGTTCAGTAAAGCACTTTGCTTTCAATATCTACCACTTCAATGAGAAATTTTGACAGCTCAAACTGCGAATAAGAGTTGTAAGAATCGATAAATTATTATAATATTTATAAATAAAATATTTATATTTTATTCATTGGTGTCAAGGAACGCAATTTATTTTAAATATTTCCGTCCATTTAAAATTAATATCAAATTTAAATGTAATCTGAATTTTGAACGAAATTGCCTTTCAAGCTTTAATTCCCACACCGTTATTTGATATTAAAAATAATTTCAGTCTTATTTTTTAATAAAAAAAATAATAAATTGATAGAACAATAAATATAAATTTTTAAGTAACAAGAACAAGAAAATAAATACAAATACACACGCAGAAATTTTTTATTGTGGAAAAAAAGTAAAAATAAACTTTGTAAAATTCATTTTTTAAAAGTATTTTTACACACTTCAAACGTATTAATGTCGTTTAAATGAATTTATAACAATGTTTAGCAATTTAAATAACAAATAATGTTTAAATTAATATTTTACTAATCAAACAAATATTCTGAGCTGGACTTACGACTTGTGGCCCTAACCGATTATATAGGCCTATACTTTGATGTGGCCCTTACATCAAAAATGACACATGTAGAAACATGAGGTCCTAAGCTATCGCCTCATAACGACAGGTCCTAAACAGCAGCTTTACAGGGCCATATTTGCATATAAGCTAATCTGGCCCTGAAAATGTGAACATTTTTTTTGTAACAAGCATGAGTTGACAAACTTGAATTAAAAAACATTTATATTTAGTCGCATATTTTCAAAGTGTATTAATAAATTTTAATAATTAAAAGAATAAATAAAATTCTAAAAATTAATTAAAATTTTTACGAATTTCTAAACATTCCAGAATCGTAATAAACACAGTTCGGTCCCCTTTCTAGTGCTAGAACTATGAATAAATATTTAACTTATTTTAATTTGTTTTTTTATTTATAGAAAAATTTTAATTAAAAATGATATAAATACATTTTCTTTTAACTAATCTCATACATAAAGAGAAGGAACGAAAGCGCAGAGAGATCAGAAGGCCTAGAGAGTATGCAGAATATTAATTCCTTGAGGTTGGTCAGTGATTTTTATCCACTGAACCCCAAAAATTTAATATAAATTATTAAAGAAAATTAGTGAAAAATATTTAACCATTATTTATTCATGCGAATTTCTAATACAGCAGTTAAATAAACATGAAAATAAATCAAACATTCTACACATGTGAATAATTCTTATAATCTAATAAGAATTATTCACATATGAAGTATGTTTGACAGTGCATAATTTTAATACACTGCATGTTTCCCGATGTTCCTTTATAACGATATTTGAATACGGACTATACCTAAATTATTGGGGCCCACTAGTGGCAGAGTAGATAAAACTAGCGAATACTGGTAGTTGGTCGCTTGTTCGTAACTCACCAAAAAGCTGACCATGTGGAGTTTTCCGGGTTTTCTTCACGTGTTTAACATCTATATAGAAGTCAATTTCCCATAAAATAGTCCTCCCGGGAGGCATCCCCCTTGACAGATCATGTTACGTTGCCTTATTGCATCAATCCAATCTAAAAAATTTACAAGTATACGATAAAATGTACAAATTAATGACTTTTTTAAACCTATTATTTATAAAATTATACAATACACTCAAATTTAAGCTGATTACTGTATTTGAAATATATTTAGTTGTTTAATATTTGCATAAAATCTTAATATAATAAATTTAAGAATTAATTCATAAATTCGCGTATTTTGCAGTTTTGAGTTGAAATAAATGCTTCATACGAGAATGAGGATTCTCTTTTAAAATAATAAGATAAAATTAATGTTTTAAATAAGTTTTTATATCTTAATATCACATTTAAACATATAAATTGGTGTTAATTTTATTTTGAATGAATGTTTATTTATTTTGTTAATCACCCTAAATTTTAATTAGATGTTATAAAGGAATGTCTTAAAGCTACAATTCCATAATTTTTTATGATACAATGAAACCTCTGAAGAACGGACGTTGACGGAACATAAAATGTCTCTGATGTGTTGTGACAGTAGTGACAATGTAATTCTCGTCACTACTGTTTGTCCTTTCCCCGCTTTTTTTATGCATAAATGTGAAATAAAGGTTAAAGATTTGCCTTCTGGCATCGTGTTCTTTCCAGAAAAAGGGAGGGAAGGGTTAAACTAGGGCTGTGCGGTAGATTTTCTCAGTATGATTCAAACCCCTTAAATGTTTTTTTATGCCACCCCCTTACAGTGACGCCTGATGTGGCCGCCTCTCTGTATCATAGCACGGCACTGCCCTGGGTTAAACAGTAGTCTTTAGAATTACACTGTCTATAATATATCAGATTCAAGATATCCTCTTTCTTTGTAGACATAAAATGCAATTATTCAGAGGTTGCAGTGTTTTGGGGGTTATTTTGTATGCAATTTTGTTTAAAAAATTTCTGAAAAATGGCCGTTTTGGTGTGGTGCTATTTTTGGAGATTCGGCTATGCATTACCCTATATGTGCTATATAAAAATTAAAAATTTGCCTCTTTATTTGGAAATCTTTAATCATTTATTTCTCTAAATATCCGAAATTATTTGACGATCAGCACTGTACTAATTTTACAATTATTGATCATCTTAAATTAATAAGTGAAATCATGTATTGATATACAGTCGACCCCCCCTATAAACTGTTGATTTTTCTGTTTTATATGAATTCCATGTTGTACGAGTCACTTAGATTTTACAAATACATGTGCCAGGCTGTGAACGGCTCACGTATTTGTAAAATCTAAGTTACTCGTACAACATGGAATTCATATAAAATAGAAAAATCAACAGTGTTATAGGGGGGTCGACTGTACTTTAAAAATTCACATAAAGTTCTCATACATTTATATACTGCAACTATATGAGAGCTTTGAAGTATAAGAATACATGAATATATAAGGATTGTGCAACCAGTGTCAAATTGCTCACTAGACGTGCCTGGGGCTCCGGGTCTCGGGTATCTTGAAATTGGGAAAAATTAAAGTAATTTTATCATTGTAATAGTATATAATAATTTATAAATAATTCTATAGTTACAATTAGACGTTATTAGTTTGTGATGTAAAATTATGTGGAGAAGTCTTCAATCATCTGTGCCTAGGGCCCCGAAATGGTCTTAATTCACCGCTGTATGTAACTCATACTTAATCTCTGTACAGTGTCTGTATTTATATCTTGTTCATTATTAACTAAATTCATGTATTTTATATTTATTTACTTACCTTTTTACCTACATTTGGTGCAATTTGTCCTGATAGGCTACTTTTGCAAGATATTATCTTGTTCCTAGTAACCAGTATAATTTATTTATATTTTATATATTAATTTAAAACAGAAACAAAATAACAATTAAAACAAAAGCATTAACTTTAAATAATTATAAATTATTCATACATACTTTAAGAATAAACATAAATTTTAATTAATTTATAAGAAATTAAAATTTGTAAAAAATATATTTTACATAGGCTATATAAATATCTCAAAAC
>NW_019385016.1:240503-278902 GCF_000671375.1 Centruroides sculpturatus | reverse complement strand
TTTAAAAAATTAATATTATTTTTATTTAAACATTTAAAAATTAAAAAGTAAGTGATAATTTTATATAAAACTAATTTTAATTTTATTAAATTTTTTACTTTTATTTTTCAAAAGTAACATTAATTAAAAACGATAATTTTTTACAGTTTTTTTCGTTTAATAAACATTATTAAGTTATAAGTATTTTTAATGATTAAATTACTTTAATATTCTAAAACTTTAAATATGATTTAAAATCTAAGATTTTATACTACAAATAAATGAAGTTTAAATATATTTATTGATTAAACAAGCACGATAGAATTAATTTAATCAAAAATAATTTAACTAATAGAGGAAATAATAATATTCGAAACTAATCAATATTAAACAATTATTACCTTCATTACTTTAAAATTTCATAATTTTGTACTATTAAAATTAAATTTGTAATTGTAAATGGAAATGCAAAAAATTTTAATTTTTTTAAAACAAATTTTAAATTTTTAAATAACTTTTTTTTTTTTTAATTGAAATTCTGTCACATCTAAGTTTTAAAATTTTAAACTTAACGAGAATGAACAGTTGTAAATTTGTTAAAATTTAAACTAGAAGTCCACTAGCGTAGCCGGGAAGGGGCCCATGGGGCTCGGGCCCCCGTACCTTTGTAAATAAATAAATTGAGAAAAATCAAATAAGTACCAAAGAAAGATTGAACATGGCAAATGCACTTACAATCGTGTATATACAATATCTAAGAATTTACTCTTCAATCTATCAATACAACGCTTGTGATATAGGGGTGGATGTAAATTTGCAAGTTCTAATTCGAGTCTCCTAATATCGGTTCTAGTTATTCTATTGACTGGAATAATATTATCAATAGGATGATTTAACATTATATATAATATCTATGAAACGTATTTAAAACGTTTATTACATTTTATAATTAGTGTTATAATTATTTTATTTTTTTAATTTTAAAATTATTTGTATACAATTACTGTATTAAAAGCTATTTTATGTTAAAAATGATAACTGATTTTTAAAAAATAAAATACAGTCAAATTTTCAATAACAGACACCTCTAAACTGTGATCTTTTTTCAGGAATGTTGAACAAAAATGAATACAAAATAACCTCATAACAACGACCACTTTTATGTTCCTGTCGGTGGCCGTTGTTTGGAGGTTTGTGTATTAAATATTAGAAAGTGGCTTTTTTTTCATAAAATATTATTTGAATTAAATTGCACATTTGCACGAATAAGCGTATGCAATTACGTGCATTTGTGTGCATTTACATGCATTTGTATAAACTTAGAATGAGAATGCATAAAAATAATTGTCCTTAATAAATATGCCCTTAGGGTTTATTGATATATGAATTTTAATTAAAATGTATTTAGCAAAATTCTAAAACAGAAAATCGATTCTGCAAACTTGCAACATTTAATAACAAATATTAAATTAATAAAACTTAATCTTGAAAAAAGGAAATATTATTATATTAATATGATTATTAAAATGTCATTAAAAGGATTAAAATAGTAGAACCTCTAAACAACGGCCACTGATGGAAACAGAAAAATGGCCGTTGTTCGGAGATTATTTTGTATGTATTTTTATTTAAACAAAAAAATTTCCTGGAAAAAATGGCGCCGTTTAGAAATAACCTTTGTTAAGAGGTGGCCGTTGTTGGAGATTCGACTCTGTAATTACATTTTAAATAAACTTAAAATATTGTTAAGCTTATTTGTTAAAATCTTTTCTGCAAAACTTCTATAAAATAAATTCTCTATTTTATCCGAATTTAAATACTTTAAAAATATATAGACTATTTTACTGTAGGCGCTTATAAAGGAAAGAAAAAAATTAGCTTTTGGAGAACGTTTTAAATTAAAACAATTAAATTTTTGTAGGAAAAATATTTTTCTGATTTTATTTATTTTTATTTTTTTTTACTCGATGGACTTATCCATAAAAAATGATGCTTTGATATTATATATATAAAAAGAACACCGACCTCGTTTCGTTTTCCTGTTCATATTTAACAAAAGTACTACATCCGATGACATCACCTCTACCTTGTCATGTGCATTCGAACGTGAAATTCAAAGAATATCCCCCATCAGTTCAAGCATACCCCGATATTTTTAACATGAAACTGTAAATGTAACATTGTTATTTATAGTATTAGCTAAAGTAGTTTAATCTCCGTATTTGTAACGATCGCTCGCTTACAAGAGCAACAGTTTAAGTGGAAACTCGGGCTATTCATCCGCATCTTATTTTTATGTCCCTGATAAGATATCAATTATAAATATCTCAGAAGGAAACTATTAGTTCAGTATATCATATAATTCATAATAAATGTAAATAACCTGTGGGAAACAGCGGTATAATTAAATAAGTAATCAGAACGAGAAATATTGTCCTAAATTTGTAAACAGTGCAGCGACAATGATAAGTATTAAAACAACAAAAATGGAGTCAACAAATTAAAAGGATGAATCGAAATACAATAGGAGGTCAGTAGCCAAAACATTGAATAATTTTGGTGTCAATGTCCGTTGAGGTAAGTCATCGGTTTTTCGAATTACTGTTTGGAAACGTGTCCAGTTAAAAATAGAATGGTGATAAGTTAAAAATCGTTTCTTTTAAATGTGCTGAATAAAACTAGAAAGCGTATACAGAGTAGAAAGTATATCGATTGAGGGATGCTGGAGATGTAGGATACAACTGAGCATGCTCCAAATTCATCGGAAGGGGGAGGATGTGGAGGCTAACAAAAGATCAGTCGAACACTGGAGATAGCTGCATGTGATGAAGTATTCGTGGATTTTTTCGAAATCGGATTTGATTTGCAAGGTAAGCTCAAACTTATAAACAGCTCTAGAAAAAAATTATATTATAGCATAAACTATATTTATAAACAGTTAGAATCAGAATATAAAATATAAAACGAACCAAAAATGTTGATAGGATAGGAGCGAATATGTCCACCATTTGTTCTGCATAAGTGGACTGCTTTGCACGGTTGTTTAGAATTTATTTATTTATTCAATTTCAAAAATATAAATTGAATTTTTTAAATATTTAATTGCAGATAAAATTGATGTGATAAAACATGGCACTTAGTTGCGGTGCAAAATGTGCCAAAGGGGCTCTGGTTACATTCAATTTAGTATTTTGGGTGAGTTTTTTAGTTTAATTACCTAAACAGCAAAGTATTTATCGATTTAGTATTTTTAATAATAAAATTGAAATGTTTTTTATTTGCATCCGATCTCCAGCTGTCAGGATGTGCACTTGTGGCTTTCGGAATTTATATTTTAGTAGAAGAAGACAAACAGACGTTGTTTCAATTATTTACTGTTGACGGAAATTATGCTCTTATACAATATTTGGCATTTGCATTGATTGGAATTGGCGGACTTATTTTAATCGTTGGATTTTTGGGTTGTTGTGGTGCAATTCAAGAAAATAAATGCATGATCGTAACGGTGAGTTAAACATTTATAATAAATACACTTTAAAACTATTTCAAAAAATTAAATATCTTGTATCTAACTTTCAGTATAGGTTAAACTACNATTATATCATTTTTAATGCCTTGATGTTCTAGCCTTAGTTATTATTTAGTCTTGTTAAGCCCATATCAGAAATGATTTATTTTTTATTTTCGCGTACAACATTTCAAAGTTTATGAACCTAGATCACTTGAAACGTTCGTATTTACGGAAACATAATTTTAAAAAACTACGATTTAGCCTACCTTAATAATTCCTATTTAATTTTATAAATATTTTTCTTTTACTTCGGTATTAGTAAAATAGTAAGTGCTAATTAATATTTTTTGCGCTTTTTAAAATAAAGCCAATTAGAATGGAGACTCGATTCTGTTTGAATCGGTTTTACTGTTGTATACTTTATGCAAATATTTTGTCTTCTTGTTTTTGATTCTGGTATCTGAATTGGCTGTTGGAATTCTTGCTGTTATTTTCCGAGAAAAAGTAAGTTTTAATTTTAAATAATATTATATAGCCTATATATAAGGTCATCGAGGGCTTGTATGGGTTCTGAGGATACGGAGCGGATCTCTTTTTCCTTCTTTGTGTTTTATTATTATATTTTTTAATAAGATGAAATAGCTTATGTAGAATGTTTCTTTATTAATAAAAATAACATTAATTTATAGAGGCTCGGGCAAAACTCTCCAGCTCCTTCGCCTCTTGACGGCTCTATTATTCTTAATTATATTCATAATTCGATCAATTTTAATTACCTTTCAACCGCAACAAAGAAGAAAAAAATGGATTTCAGACGAGCTTATTCTTAAAATTTATGTATTTGTTTCGCATGATCGTAAGTTAATGTAAGTTTTATGTTTAATATGGTATATTATATATCGATTATCTGTGCCAGCGGAGGAAGGTAAGTGTTTTGCGTGAGTAATATAACCCATTCAGAACAACGGATAAAATGATAATAAAGGATTAAGAACAAGGCTAGTCTGAAATGCTTCAAGCATAAAGATTATAATACGAAGAATAAAGGATTTCCGTGCTAAATCGCATATTTTGTGGGGTTTTTTTCACGTTAGTAACATCTTATANGATAAAATGATAATAAAGGATTAAGAACAAGGCTAGTCTGAAATGCTTCAAGCATAAAGATTATAATACGAAGAATAAAGGATTTCCGTGCTAAATCGCATATTTTGTGGGGTTTTTTTGTAGAAATTTTTCTATTTTATAAAATAAAAATAAAAGTATAATATTTAGTTTAATTTATAAAGTAAAAGGAATAAACAAAAGTTACTTTTTGATAAATAAATTCGTGTTAACGGTAAATAAATAAACAAACTATTTATTTATTTACATAACTATAAATAAACAAACTATTTATTTATTTACGTTTAAATTTATTTGAATATTGAAAATATTTTAATAAATTCATAGAAATTTCAAAACATTTTCAATTTTTAAAAAATTTAAAATATATTTTATAAGAATTAAAGTCAGGATTTTAACCCTCCAAAGATGTCAACCACTTACAATGCTTCGGAGAGGTCAAAATCCTATAGCAACCTTTGTAATTGCAATAATATGGAGTCATAATTATTATATAATTCTTCCTGGTTGTCTATAAGATCATTATAGGAAAGATTTGCGAGAAAATCATGTAGAGATTATTAAGGTATTGCGGCTATGATTTGTTTGGATTAGTGTACGAAGATTAATATGAAAAGGTGTACTAGGATTAATATACTCTGAGTCATTTGCTTAATAATCCTACTAAAATGAATAACGCCGATCGTGTAAATTGCATAAATTATTATATTAATTTGTTATAAGTTGAATTGAGAACGTTTTGAGTGTAATTCATTAAACTGTTTAAATGCTTTTCCTAATATTGCAAATCAAGATGTAGTTTTAATGTGCTATTCTATAATTTAATTTAATTTAAAGCTGTGTTTCATTTTATAATGTTACTTCCTAACTCTAATACAATCGAATTTCCACTTTTAAACAGCAGTCATTAAAGGCATATAAAATAACCCTGAACAACTGTCATTTTTTATGTTCTCTTCATTGGCCGTTCTGAGGTTTAACTACAGCTTATTTGAAGACTGTTATTATTAAATTATATTTATTCTATGAATTATGATGCTTAGTATGATATATTATAGTTATAAAAACGCCATAAAGTTCAATTTCATAGTATATATAAGGAATAAATTGTTTAATGAAAACATAATTATATAAAGTATATATAACTATAGTAATGTAGATTGAAAATTTTAAATTCTAACCTTTTTAATATGTGTAGAAAGTCCAAAGGTAACTCACTTTTGGGCTGACATTGAATAGTTGCATATTATAATTCGTATTTCAGTATTTTTCAATGAAGTAAATATTTCAAATACAGAGTTTAAAAAAATATATCTCGGTAAACTGACTTTTGAGTAACCTTATCGATAAAAACTCTGATATCTTGCAATACCATTTAAAATTATTAGATTTCGACTAATTATTAATATATAGCCTATAAAAAAGAATTTATGAAACTCTTATCACGATTGAAATTCATTAATCTTGACAAAGGGTATATCAACAAATTATATAATTACAAACAAATACACTGATAATAATAAAATTATTAATATATTAAAGACTTGTCCTTAAAATGTTTTATTCATAAAAAATATCAATAAAATATTAGTCAGTGCTATAAAAGCACTAAAATTCATATAAACGATTTTTAGTGCCTAGATATCCTAGCTCTAGTTATAAGTTATAACTTATAAGTGATAACATATAACTCATAAGTTATAAATTATATCATTTTTAATGCCTTGATGTTCTAGCCTTAGTTATTATTTAGTCTTGTTAAGCCCATATCAGAAATGATTTATTTTTTATTTTCGCGTACAACATTTCAAAGTTTATGAACCTAGATCACTTGAAACGTTCGTATTTACGGAAACATAATTTTAAAAAACTACGATTTAGCCTATCTTAATAATTCCTATTTAATTTTATAAATATTTTTCTTTTACTTCGGTATTAGTAAAATAGTAAGTGCTAATTAATATTTTTTGCGCTTTTTAAAATAAAGCCAATTAGAATGGAGACTCGATTCTGTTTGAATCGGTTTTACTGTTGTATACTTTATGCAAAATTATAATTTATAAATATATATACGCGTTTGTCTAAAGTGTGTGCAGGCGGATCCAAGAACGGGACTAGACTTAGACTTGTTGTAGGCCTAAGCTATAATATATAGGAGGCCGTTCTCCACCAAGTAATGATATATGTAAAGGTGTAAGACGTAGAGCCTTACATTTTTACAAACATCTACATTATTACATATATTTACGCTCTAGATTTCTAACACGAGACCCTAAGCTACAGCTTGTATAGCTTATCTGTAAATCCTTCCCATCCAGGAACAAGTGTGTACAGGAATATCTACTATGTAAAGTATACATATTGTAAAGTATAATATTTAGTATGTAAGTGTATGTAAAGTGTGTGCAAGAATATCTAGTAACAATCTTAGAGGGTAACCGTCTTCTAAGATTGTTACTAAATATTCCTGGACACACTTTAAATACTCGTATATAGATTCCCGTAGATTCGCTCTATGTGCATGTATATATGCAAGTGTATATATATACACTTGCATATATACTTATAACATAACAGTATAATTTGCAAAAATATAATTAATTATATGCAACACATCAATACTGTACTATAATTTTGAATCCAATGTAAATCATGGATGTTTATGTTTCAGTTTTTAAAAGTGATTATTAACATTATAGAGATCATGATTTGTGGAATAGCTATTAACAAAATATAAATAAATAAATAAATAAACATGATATAAGCTAGTGTCCTTGTTAAACATGAAAAAGAATATCATACCTTAATCGATGTTAACTAAATAATTAAACTTAATAATAAAATGAAATTTATATATATGGAATAATTAGATATATTTTATTGTTATTTTCTATAATATACTGTATATGACACGTATTTATTTTATTTCTTGAAGTTTTCTCAAACACGTTTGCAATTCTTTTCGTACATAATACGTAGTATACTGTATACAGCATACACTTATCTAACGGCAGAAAATTATCCAGCTGAACCAGAAGAGAAAATAAAATGAGTAATAAATGTCTTTTTTGAAATAAGTCAACTGTCAAGAAAATAATATATTATTTGGTTTAGTGACATCATTTCCGGTAAAAGGAAAAACTTGTTATAAATGAAATTTATTGGAATTTTAAAAGGATATGCTCAAAATTATTTCTGTTTTTGAAAATTCGAGTTAATATAATATAAGAAAAATTCTCTAACGCATAAATTTCTAAAATTTACATTTTGTATTTGCTAGTGTATATTATATTTCACGCAATAACAATCTCAAGATGTGGCATTCATTTTGCGATCATATCTAAACCAATTTCTCGTTTTAACTTGTTTTTTTTTTTACCCCACCATTGTTCAAGTGGGTAAAACTACTGAACACTGGTAGTTTAGTTGGTCGTAGGTTCGCACTTCACCAATGGGCTGGCCACGTAGTTTCCGGGTTTACTTCATGTGTCTAACACCTAAATAGAGGTCAGTTTTCAGTAGAAAGTCTTCTCAGAAAGCATCTTCCTTAACAGATCTCCCATATCATTTCTTGGATTTTTGATTTCGAGATTTACTTAAAAATTGAATATTTTAACATAAGGTAACTTTAAATCACCAAATAAAAACAGTCATAAAAATTGATTATCTATTTTGGCAGACCTATTTGAGATAATTAATAGTGTAAATTAATGATGGTTGTTCAAAAATAAAACGGGGGATATACAGGCCACAGCTTAATACTCTGAATAAACAACAAATTGATTCAATATTTATGCTAAATACGCCAATTATGCAAGTATGCAGATAAAATATTTATTTAAAAAATTTGAATGATAATTGATAAAATTGTGGCTATTTTAAGGCGCTGAAGTCATCGATAGGCTCCATTTAAAGCAATTTGTGTGTGTGTGTCTGTGTTTTTTACATTTACATTTGATATAAATATTCCGTAAAATTTTATTTAGGTAAACTTTTAAAATATAAAA
Source organism: Centruroides sculpturatus (assembly GCF_000671375.1). Taxonomy (NCBI): domain Eukaryota; kingdom Metazoa; phylum Arthropoda; class Arachnida; order Scorpiones; family Buthidae; genus Centruroides; species Centruroides sculpturatus. The sequence continues at coordinate 270,280 of NW_019385016.1, read as the reverse complement.
TTAAATTTAAAGTATCGATCAATTTTTATTGAAATAATTTTATTATTTTAAAATTTTTCTAATCAATTGCTTTTCTTTAAACCAAAGAAAAAAGCTGCTTCCTATCATGTGTTTACTCGAAAAAAAAATTATAAAATATTCAGAAATAATTATTTAGCCTATATTGACTTAAAACGGCTTTTATGAGATTTTATTTGCATTGTGCTTAAATTATTTTGTGTAGAAATAACCGTTTTCTAAAATGTTTTGCTGTAAATGTGTATAGGCCTAGTTTGCTGTAAATGTTGTAGGTTTGCTGTAAATGCGTATTTACAAGATACAATATAAATACGTATGATTGGTGTACACATAAAGAAAGCTATTTATTGACAAGAGATTTTATAAATAAAGTTTACTAGCTTGAAAATAAATACTATACTAGTCTTTATGTGAAAATATATGTAAATTTAATAAACTTTGTCAATACGATAGAGATACGATGGTTACCTTAGAGCAGTGATCCCCAACCCCCAGGCCGCGGACCGGTACAGGTCCGTGGATCAAATGGTACTGGGCCGCCCAAGAAACATTAAATTACTGGTATTTCCATTTTATTTACTATGGTGTATTTCTCTCGGGTTTGTGCGACTTTTAATGGACGACGGAACAACGGAATAAACTGGACATATGAAACACACTTCGGGTGTCATTGTCTCCTATTACTCCCAGATGGAACCGTCTTGTTTCAAAGAAACAAGCTCAGGGTTCTCATTGATTTAACGTTCTAGTGAGTTAAAATGTTAAATCAGATTATATTCATTTTTTGGTGTAACTATATTTTATTTTGAAGGCATGTTTAAATACAATTAAATTAAATCAATCTAAAATATAAACAATCAACGTCCCCCCTCAGTGGGCCGCTGTAAAATATCAAACGTTGACCGGTCCGCGGCGATAAAAAGGTTGGGGACAGCTGCCTTAGAGGATCGCTTATCTCCACGAGGATTCAAATTCGAACTCGGTTAAAATCCCATAATTTATCGGGACATCTTGCCATACCTCATCCATTGTTGGTCATGCCCGTATATAATGAATATAGATAATTATAGCTGACCATAAAACTTCCAATGTGTTCGTATCTCGTGTTTATTAATCAATCGATCGATGTGCCATTAATTTAACTTAAATTAAACTTGAACAGGATATTTTTATGATGATTAAAAAATGTCAGTTTCGATCAATAAAACGAAATCTTGTTTATGTTAATTATTCTTAATCAATTAAGTTGAGATCAGGAATTGGTGATCCTTCAATAAAGCTCATTTAAATCAGAATGAATTCTGTGGGAAGAAGTCAGTCGAACTGAACAGATGACAAATCATTTGAATTTTTCTGAATGATATGGACATGATTTTACTTTATGATATATAATCATGAGATGAAATCATTAAAAACACAAATAAGGAAATGACTATAAATGGATATTTATAAGACTATAATGCAATTAGTTATATAATCTTATATTTATATATTTTATTAATTTGATTAGAAAAACTCGACTTGAAAAAATTCAGATAGCATTTATCTGCAACAAATAAATAATTTTTTTTACCATGCCGAAAGTAATTTATATATTGCTTGTAAATGAAATTTTTACCTTAATCTTTATAGAATTATTTTAAATAAAAAAATTATCTTACCGAATATTTAAATATAATTTTTAATTTTAATATATTTTAACATTTATATCATGTAAGTTTCCGGCTGGATGGCCAAGACGGTTAAGTTGTCAACCTACCGTTCTGGAGGATCCGAAATCGAATCCGAGCGAGCAACCCCAGGAATTCTTTTGGGGATATGTCCCGGATACTTCGGGTTCCCGGCGGCCCCACTGTGGGATTGGCCGTATTTTTGATGACCTGGATAAAAGGCCCTCTTGGGTCTACAGGGTCTACAGGAGAAAAGTGTGTCTGTTTAGAAATTTACTATTAAAAAGTTAAGCAGAATTTGTATCCAGGTGTAATTTGTATTTTTGTAAATAAATTTAGTCTTTTTTTTATAAGCCCACCAGTTGCGAAGTGGACAAAACTAGTTAACACTAATAACTGGTCGCAAGTTCGCGCCTCACCAACGAGCTGGACTCGTGGAGTTTTCCAGGTTTTCTTCACATGTCGAACACCTAGATAGGGAATCCCAGTTTCCCATAAAAGTCCTTCCAGGAGGCATCCAGGAGTGTTGGGTTGCTCTATTCCATCAAAGTTATTATTTTTTTTTACATCGTACAGTGTTACTTTAAAATCTTTATAGTCAAAATACTCTACGCGGAAAATTAATATCCTAACATAAAGAAATACATTATTGCAAGAATTAAAATATCTGATTATTTTCTATGAAAAAATTTTAATTAAATTTTAAAAAGTACGTGTACTTCTCTATATTCTAAATTTATCCTGTACTAGTCAAACCGAACTTCATTTTTCTTTTTCCCGAGAGCTCATATTTCGTTTTCTATTTTGAAAAATCCTACAAACATATTTTGCTTAAGAAAACATAACAATCAAGTCAATTACGGTATAGTACGATTGGGAAATGTCAAAGTAGTTAATGAAAATGATTTTTGTAAAATATTAAACCGCTTTTAATCGGAAAACATTTTGTAGAATGTTTAAAATATGCATTTATTTATATCTGCTAGTAGTAAATATAGTTAAAGTAATTTCATAATAAAATTTCGGCCTTTATTCAATGCTTTGGAAAATAATTAGAGTGGAAAATTATATATTTTTTATAAGTACTTTCATCATTAGTTGAGAGTTTTGCTATAATTGTAAAATTTCATAAATTATATGGATTTATTTTTTAAAGTTTAACATTGAAAGATGAAATATATATTTAAATATAATACAAATTGATAACTAAGTAAAAATAAAACCTGTTGTTTTCGTAAACCCTTTCCGACAAAAGAACACAAGAATAGAGTCGACCTTTCTTTGAGACTCTTCCCTGTTGTATTGTACCTTTGAAATCGGTTTATTGTAAAATATTTTCTGTAAAAATTTAAAATATACATTTAGAAAGAATACAAGTTTAAGATTAAAAACAAATAAAATCTGAGGTCTTCAGCATTCCGATCACAGGAACACATGTATTCTTGCTCAATCCTGTGTATTTAGTCTTAAATTTGCATTATTTTTAAATCTATATTTCATCCTCGGATTTTTAAATTTTTACAACAAATGTTTTTACAAAAATTCAGTTTCACAGGAACTTTTAATCAATTTACATAATAGTAGGCAGGGAAGATCCTCAAAGAAAGGTTTACTCCGCCAATATTAATTGCGTTTCTCTGGTTGAAAAGGATGTAAGAAGACATCAAATTTTATTTGTTTTTAGCCTTCAATTTGTATTATTTTTAAATGTATCGAANAATTAAATACGTCATAATGACGTTTTTTAAAAAAATATGCTATCGTCTGGCTCCCAACTATAATCTCAATACCAGAATTTTAATTAAAACTTCAAAATTCGAAATACGTTATTAGAGTTTTATTCATTTATAATTTAAAATTATTTTAAATTAACGGATAATAATTTATAACGAACAAAGCGCTAACCTTTAAACGCTTTAAACAGAAAGAAAATTTATATCTGCAAACAAATGACGTCACTTTGAAAATTTAAATATGAAATACGTAACGATAATTAAAACATCTGATAAATTACTATAAACAATTTAAATTACTTTAATAATTTATATTAAATATTAATTGAAATTTTAAAATGATATGAATGCAATTTTGAAATGTCGTCTGCAATTTAAAATCATTATTAAATCGTTAATTATCGTTTTTTTTTATAATCACATATAATTAGTACAGAATTTTATTTTATTATTTTTTTAATAATTAGAATTTAATTTTTAACAATATTAAACAAAAAAATACGAAATTATATTAATTCTATATTATTGATAATTCACATTATTTATGTTTATACAACATTATTTTTAATTAAATAAATACTTATTAATTAGTAAATTAGTTTATAAATAATAAAAATAGTTAAATTATTTCAAATTAAAAACCAAATTAGTTATGACGTCTTTAAAATATTGTTACGTAATCGAACGTCAGATATCCAGGAAACGTCATAAGTCATAGATATCGTTAAATACGTCGCTCATTGATCATTTTATTATAACGTATTACATCAATTTACCGATATAATTTTAAAAAAAATTATCGAATGAATATTCAAAAACATTAATTTAAGTTAATTTTTTTTTTGTTTTTATCTACTAGAAAAAGTAAATTTATTATTTTACATAAGAAAAGTTGTAATATTTACAGCATCCTTTATTTCCCAATACGATTATAAGTTATAAGAAAGAATAAAACACAAAAGAAAGAGGGAAAAAATCTGCAAATAAAAGATGCAATATCACTCTTTTCCGTCCTGGTGACATTTTAGTTTCATCTTAGTATCGGCGACGCTCCCTAGGGGGTGTCTGGCAGTTTAATGCTTCTCCGCCATTTTAGAAGTCGTTTAGATGTCAGAAATTGTTATGATTTATGAGGAAAATATTGATATAAAAGTTAGGGCGAAAAAAAAAGTATACGGAGACTTACATATTACACGTAGATAAGTCTAATTGTCGTTTTTGCATAGAAGATTTTCTTGCAAACTCCACTCCACTAGCGTTAATTACGTCCAGAAGATAAAAGTTTGCTTTTACTCGTGTTATTGCTCAGTTGTTATTACTACATAAAAAAAAATAATAATAATAAAAATAAAGAATTCATTAAGATACTAGAAAAATTTTTGTTATAAAAAATATAATAATAATACCTGTACCTATCGGAAAATTACAGTTATTTTACACCCTCTACGGATAGACATACACACACATTTGTGTGTGTGTGTCTGTGTTTTTTTTTAATTTTTTTATCTTTTGGGATTTGCTGTAATTATTTTTCTCTGGTAGTAATTTGTTCAATTTTATATATAATTATAGAGATATTAATACTAAATTTTTATAGTAGTAAGTAAATAAAAATTTTAAATATAAAAGCTGTATAATAAATTGTAGAACTAAACTTAAAAGTTCGCTTATTAACGAAAAACATTTTAAAAATGAGATAGTCCTTACTCCAATAGACTTTTGTTTGTAGGCTATTGTTGGAATTGAAAGGCTACTGTATGGTTATAGGGCAGAAATTCTGGCGAAATGTAGTTGGAGGTAGGATTGAAGTCTTTCGAATTCCTTCGTAGCTTACAAAGAAAGGTCTGTTAAAGTAAGGACTATTTCGTCATTTTAGGAACTTAGGAAATATATTATTTTAAANTAAATAAAAAAATTATCTTACCGAATATTTAAATATAATTTTTAATTTTAATATATTTTAACATTTATATCATGTAAGTTTCCGGCTGGATGGCCAAGACGGTTAAGTTGTCAACCTACCGTTCTGGAGGATCCGAAATCGAATCCGAGCGAGCAACCCCAGGAATTCTTTTGGGGATATGTCCCGGATACTTCGGGTTCCCGGCGGCCCCACTGTGGGATTGGCCGTATTTTTGATGACCTGGATAAAAGGCCCTCTTGGGTCTACAGGGTCTACAGGAGAAAAGTGTGTCTGTTTAGAAATTTACTATTAAAAAGTTAAGCAGAATTTGTATCCAGGTGTAATTTGTATTTTTGTAAATAAATTTAGTTTTTTTTTATAAGCCCACCAGTTGCGAAGTGGACAAAACTAGTTAACACTAATAACTGGTCGCAAGTTCGCGCCTCACCAACGAGCTGGACTCGTGGAGTTTTCCAGGTTTTCTTCACATGTCGAACACCTAGATAGGGAATCCCAGTTTCCCATAAAAGTCCTTCCAGGAGGCATCCAGGAGTGTTGGGTTGCTCTATTCCATCAAAGTTATTATTTTTTTTTTACATCGTACAGTGTTACTTTAAAATCTTTATAGTCAAAATACTCTACGCGGAAAATTAATATCCTAACATAAAGAAATACATTATTGCAAGAATTAAAATATCTGATTATTTTCTATGAAAAAATTTTAATTAAATTTTAAAAAGTACGTGTACTTCTCTATATTCTAAATTTATCCTGTACTAGTCAAACCGAACTTCATTTTTCTTTTTCCCGAGAGCTCATATTTCGTTTTCTATTTTGAAAAATCCTACAAACATATTTTGTTTAAGAAAACATAACAATCAAGTCAATTACGGTATAGTACGATTGGGAAATGTCAAAGTAGTTAATGAAAATGATTTTTGTAAAATATTAAACCGCTTTTAATCGGAAAACATTTTGTAGAATGTTTAAAATATGCATTTATTTATATCTGCTAGTAGTAAATATAGTTAAAGTAATTTCATAATAAAATTTCGGCCTTTATTCAATGCTTTGGAAAATAATTAGAGTGGAAAATTATATATTTTTTATAAGTACTTTCATCATTAGTTGAGAGTTTTGCTATAATTGTAAAATTTCATAAATTATATGGATTTTTTTTTTTAAAGTTTAACATTGAAAGATGAAATATATATTTAAATATAATACAAATTGATAACTAAGTAAAAATAAAACCTGTTGTTTTCGTAAACCCTTTCCGACAAAAGAACACAAGAATAGAGTCGACCTTTCTTTGAGACTCTTCCCTGTTGTATTGTACCTTTGAAATCGGTTTATTGTAAAATATTTTCTGTAAAAATTTAAAATATACATTTAGAAAGAATACAAGTTTAAGATTAAAAACAAATAAAATCTGAGGTCTTCAGCATTCCGATCACAGGAACACATGTATTCTTGCTCAATCCTGTGTATTTAGTCTTAAATTTGCATTATTTTTAAATCTATATTTCATCCTCGGATTTTTAAATTTTTACAACAAATGTTTTTACAAAAATTCAGTTTCACAGGAACTTTTAATCAATTTACATAATAGTAGGCAGGGAAGATCCTCAAAGAAAGGTTTACTCCGCCAATATTAATTGCGTTTCTCTGGTTGAAAAGGATGTAAGAAGACATCAAATTTTATTTGTTTTTAGCCTTCAATTTGTATTATTTTTAAATGTATCGAAATTTATCTGCAAGGTCCAATATCTTCAATGATATCATACACATAATTTTAAAACCATTATTGAATTATTCACACTTCACATATTTATTTATTAATTTCGTAAAGAAAAAATTCAATTTTGAATACAATTTTCATTTTTTACAAAGTAAAATATCTAACATTTAATATTTAATAATAAATTCGGAACTTAAAGATTTATTATTTTTATTTTTGGGGCTTATTTTTGTTCAGAGGTGGAAGTTATTAGAAATTATTTTGTATGCACTTTGAAAAGAAACGTTCCTGAAAAATGTCCGCCGTTTAGAGGTGGCCGTTATTGCAGATTCGACTAGATTGTCTTGTTAATTTGATATAAATAATTTTAGAATCCATGATATTAAAATTATAAAACATATGAAATCTAATACAATTTATAATAAATTTGAAAGATGCAAATAATAAAATACATTATTTATAATGCAATAAAGCGTACTTAAATTTCAGATTTTACTTAAGGCCAATTTTCCGCATTTAAATTTCATCTCTGTTTATATTCAAGTAATTTTTAGTTTAGACTTAAAAAATTCAAATTATTCTCTATTATCAAATTTCTTTTTGTAAATTGATTTAATATAAAATTTTATACATTTCTTTATATTCGTAATCATAGATTTAATGATTTAACTGTCAGTACTAAATGTTTAACCTTTAACTAACAACCTACACTTTATAAATTCATTCTAGTGCTCATTTAGAGTTTTGTATTTTAATTCTTTCATTCTTTTATCGTATATAAAATCTTATATAAGAACTTATATTAAGATACTTTGCATAGAGTGCCCATCAGTAGCCGAATGATTAAAACCATTAAACAGTGGTCATAAGTTCGCATTCGATCTCGTGGAGTTTTGCGGATTTTCTTCACGTGTCAACTTTATTATAAATAAAATTGACTTTTCATTAAAAGAAATAAGTGATAAAAATTTTCAAAATTTTTTATGAAATAAAACTTGTATCATACTTTTTGTAGAAAAGTCCATTAAAAAAAAATATATATATACTGTTTTGGTAAATAGGGTAATATATTTCATTTTATAAGTACAGCTGCCTACTATACATATTATATACTGTATATATAAACATAGGTGAAAATATTACAAAAATAACATAGATCAATGTCAAGAAAAACTTGAAATAAATACTACTTTTAATATCTTTTGGTCATTGATAGAAATATCTAATCAGTTCATACAATTAATTACAAAAAACTAAATAAAGTCAATCTTTGAAGTTTTATGTAAAAATTTTTACTTATTACATTTGGTGAACATTTTATGAATAGTCTACTAAATAAAATTCTGAAGATGCCTCTTACTCTTTAACAAATAGTAATTATATCCTTAATTAAAGTAAATTTTAATTATACAGACAAACCTTCAACAACGGCTATGTGGCCGTTGTTGGAGGTTCGTCTGTATAATTAAAACTGCCTATTTGTCGTTATTGGAGGTTCAACTGTATATTGTTTCATTATTTATTATAGTATATAATAATCTATTTTTATTGTTGTACTCCGATTATCCCAAGCATAATTAAGCTATATATCAACAGATCATATATTGTTTCTATAAATGAAAATTAATTTGGTTATAAAATTTAGAAAATGTGCAACAACTACACGTTTTATTACAGCAGTACGTTTGTTATCATCACATCATTCATTATTTTCTCTTCTTACGTTTTGCACTTCCAAATTATCTCATTCTAATCGTTTCCTCGTTGATTTATGTAACAGTTTTATTGTAATTCATTTAGATTATGTCCTTCGCTAAATTTAATTTGGTTATATACTTGATTTATTTTGTCCGTGTTTTAGAATTTTATATATAGATAAATTAGAATATTATATCATATTTTTCAAATACTAAACATTTAAAAAATTTTTATTTACACTTTTTTGTAATAATCCGTGAAAAATAATGGCATTGAAAAATAATTAAATTTCAATGAAACAATTAACTTTTTTACTGAAGATTAATTTCTTTGCTTAGGAATGAGTTGAAATGAATAAGTTTTTAATTCCATTTACAGAAAATTGCTAATTATTATTTCTAGAAATAAGCTTATTTAATGCTTTCACTATTCCCATAATAAATTTATCTCAAAAAATCGGCATCGTGAAAATGTTTAAAATTTGATTTTATTTTATATTGAATTATTGTATCTGTATTGAGCTTTACAGCATTACACAATGTTGCTATTTTTGCTTAACTGCTTTCGAAAATCTTATTTGCTTAAACTTTAAGAAAGAGCAAAACTAGATATTGACACTTTAAGCCTTAAAGTGTCAATATCTAGTTTTGCTCTTGTCAATTCGTAATTTGCCTACCATAAATTTTTTTTTCGTTCATCCTGAATGTTCTAAACATATTTTTCAAAATTTTTTTTTCTATACGTTTATACTCATTTTTTTACATCTTTCAAGTTACTATTATTATTAAAAATAAGATAAAATAAGTTTTTAATTTTTATATATTTCATTTTCAACAATTAAATTAAAAATAATAATAAATAATACTGTCAAATTTTCTAATAATGGCCACCCTTAAACAGCGGCCATTCTTCAAGAACTACTTTTGAACAAACATACATGCCAAGTAACTTCCAAACAACGGACATTTTTATGTTCCCATCAATGGCCGCTGTTCAGAGGTTTGACTGTAATTTAAAATTTTAAATTTTTGCCTTTCCTAATACTGTATTTTCATCTTCCGTATTTCTATGATAATTCTATTTGGTTAGCTTATGACAACGTTCATTTAGCAAGATCATAGCTAAAACTAAAAAGCTCGATTATTTAAGCATTGTTTTATTTAAAAATTATACTTACAGAATCAGTTGAAAATAGTAAATCCGAAAATATCAAAACAATTTTTCAATGAAACAAAGATCTTCGGTATAAAATGCCACTAATAACCTATTAAATTTTTATAAGTAATGTTGTAGCTAAAGAAACGAAGAGAAAAGGTTAAAAGAGAGCATTCTAGCAATGAAACTAATCTCAGCATTTATTAGGAGACTTTCTTTGCAACAAAATATCATATGAACGGAAAAAAGGATTGTAGAATGTAGGATAATGGGATAAGGCAAAGCTAAACATGGACGATTTGTCAAGGGGTGGTGGCTCGCGGAAGACTTTCTATGACAAACTGACGCCTATGTAGGTGCTGGGAACGTGATGAAAAACCAGAAAACTCCACACGGCCAGCTTGTTCGTGAGGCTCACCCGCGACCAACTACCAATGTTCAGTGGTTTCATCCATGACTGACAAAAAGACATTGAATCAATATCTTCGTCGCTTAAAAAGCGTAATATCAATTTTAATTCTTATCAATCTTATGAATTTTAAATAATTAATAAAAAACTAAGAACTGGTTTGTGACGCCAGATTATTATCTTTAACAATTAATATATATGTTTACAGTATAATATTTGGGTTATTTCAATGTCTGTAATTATATAAATGTTCTTTTAGTTCCCCATAAAAAAACGCTGAGTGGGCATATCAAAGTGAAGCAAGGAAAAAGTAGCACAACTTAAAAGTATCCAGCTGTGATATTTTGAACAAGATTTCCCGATTTTACTGCGATAGAATCCATTTTAAGAGAAAATTCAATATGACTTTCCTCGATAAAAGCATGACCACAAAGTTTCTGTATGGCAGGATCCTGCTATTATTAGAAACCAAAGCGTGACATTCCTGACATCGGCTATAGTTAAAAGCAGCTGAGTAATGATAGTTAATGATCATAATGATACTCGAGGCAACTGTACTAGTACAATGTTGAGGATTCGAGAATATTTAACTAATAAATTTGGTTTTAGATGATTAAATAAAATATATTTATTAATTTGAAATACTTAAAATGCCATTTTTTAACAAGTGATTGTCAATCTACTCTTGATTAAAAATCGAGATAATAGACAATTAATTAACACATTACATAATAAATAAACGTGCTATTGTAAACCCATGAAAATTTATTGAAATATATTAAATTTCTTGGCTTTGTTTTAAATAAATTAAATTAAAATCTTCATTTAAAAAATCTAATTAAAACTTTATCACTAATTATTCAAAGTAAAACAAAACATTATTTTATTAGAGGGGAAGAAAAACCTAACTTGATAGAAAACGAAGGACTTTGTAAGTTCGATAACTAATGTAGAATAGGTTATTTTAAGAATTTTTAAAGTAAATTAGTAGATTTATCAGTTTAAATAATTAAAAATGGATTACTGATAGATAATCAAAATATTAAGCTACATAATAAAAGCAGCATTTTGCTGAAATGTGAAAAAATAAGAGATTAATACAATAAAGAAATATTTATCTCATTCATAGTTTTTTTTTACTGGGCTGCAATTTGAAAAAGTTGTAGCTCTATAAATTCCTACTGGCGTCCGTCTGTCCGCTCGTCTGTCTTTCCTTAATATCGAAAATGGAGTTAGATAGATGAAAGATGAGACTACATATGGAAACCTTAGGGGCAGGAGGTCCCGATTAACTATACATGAATCTCTGGTACAAACCGGAAGCCACGTTATTTCAATTCAAATTTTTTTTTCTGAAAGGAGTTAGATAGATGATCNCAGTTACTTTTCAAGCAATTGTCTGATTTCCTGTTCAAAGTTTGTTGAAAATTTAAAATTTAAAAAAAAAAAATTGAACCATATTTTTATATGATGTCATTTCCTGTATTTGATAGTAACTGGCTATTTAGTAAAAATGTTTAAAAAATACCAAATTTAAGTAAATTCTTAAATTTTTCAATCTTTAAACGCGTTTAAATATGACTTAAACATATTTTTTAATTACATTTTAAAAAAGTTACAAGAAATTAATTGAAGAAAAACACAGGATTCTTTATATTTCTTCATATTTCGTCGTTTTCACACCTCAGGGCCTTTTTTAAATGTAATTATCGTCCTGGCTAGTGTTTAAAATTTTATTAATGTTAATATTTTTAATTAGTTTAAAACATATTACCTAACGTCCTAACGTAATAAAATAAAGCTATAGTCGAATACAAGATTTTAACTATAAACGATTTAAATTCGTTTATATTTAAAAGGCGAATTCATACTTACAAATCGAATTTCATTAATCGTGACAAATTATCAAATAATAAGTGCACGACTATGCCAATGGCTTATGGTAATGCACTTTTACACAGATAAGCCCCAATAGCATTTCTAGAAAACTTTTTCTATGTGTACAATAATACTTTGAATAAACAAGCAAGACATTATTTATATTTATTTAATTTGTGTTATCGCATTTAATTATTAATTATAACAGTGTTATCACATTTCACAAATTTTAAAATGTTATACAGTATAATAGTATAAAAATTAGATTTGATTGGTTTAATGGAATAGGACAACACAATACAACGAACTGCCAAGGAGGTGTCTCCCGAGAGGACATCATATGGGAAAATGGTCCCTACTCAGGTTTGAGACACGTAAACAAAACCCGGAAAATTACACGCAGCCAGTTTGTTGGTCATGCGTGAAACCACTATCAATTACCAATGTTCAGTGTGTACTTGTTTCCACTCAGTCTGTAGTGGGTAGTAAAAATTGTCAGTTGTACGTTCAGATTTCATATCAAAACTATTATTTAATAATTAAGCATTAGTTGTTAGTTAAATTGATGATGATTATATTATTAGTAGTTGAACTAGTAGCCAAGAGAAAGTGCGAAAGTTCCTCTTAACTCCTGGTTTAATTCGTCATCTATACCAGGACGACTTCAGGAACAGGGGCCATAGGCGTTTTCTGGAGTCAAAAAGAGCGTAGACTTTGGCTTGTAAAAGTTTCGGCATATAAGTTGTAAATTAATTGGTATATCAATTCGATTAAAACGTGTTTTGTTACAGTATGATTCTTACTTACAGTTTATTTGCATAATTATTATTGTTAATAAAATGAATGCATTTTAATATAACACATTACTGTAAATTATAATCACAATAAAATTAATATGTATTTATTTTTTAGAAAATACGAGGGAAGCGGCGCATCCACCGCTTCCAATGACGGCACGCCCTGCAGTAGGCTAAATTTTATTTTCCATCCAGTTTTCTGGCTTCATCGTAAAAGAAAATAATAAGTTTCATAANCCCAAAAATATACGTATTTTGGAAATGTTAAGTCGAATTAGTCTAGAATCGATTAATTTTATGGAAGAAAACCTTTCAAACAGCCGCAGTCCGTAAACTTCACACGTGTCAAATACGTGAGCCAATCACAGCCCAAGGATTCCTACAACGCGAAATTCGTATAACGAGGAACGTATCTTCGCGTTATAGGGGGTCTACTGTATTATATAAAATAACGTTAACGTTAATACATCATTTTATACAGATTAATGATACAGATAGACTATTTACATACATTGTTCTAAAAATATTTTTCTATAAAAATTTTGACGTTTCTTGGAGAATTGTAAATGAATTGTAATCCTCCATAGTTACTATAATTATACCTTTTAGGGTGTTATGATGAAATAAAATATTATTCAATCTGTCTACAATATTTTAATCGAGTATTTTTATATCTTTGTTTTTCCAATTTTTTTTCTCTTATGTTTTCACTTGAATGACAGCGAACTATTTGCTGTCATTCATTTCTTACAGCTACAAAATTCGAAATCATTCTGAAATTGTAGCTACGAAAACTGCTGAAAAAATATTTTTTCGTGTTGTACATTATATTTTGTCGAGATAAATTCTTATATATTTTAAAAATCTATCTATTTTTTGGAGGAACATTCATCCAAGAGATGAAAGATAAAATCCTTATGAGCGTGAACAGAATCATCAGTTCATAGTTCGCTGTTTTAAAATTAATTACTTTATTCCAGTTATACTAATTTCTTTCTTATCAGCAACTTATTCCATCCTCCTGCTTTCAAACCCTCAACCACGAAACAACTCGATCCACAAGCGGCTGAGTAGATAAAATCACTTAACACTGATAGTTGGTCTTGGATTCGCGCCTCTCTTGCCATATGAAGTTTTCCGGATTTTCTTTACGGTAGTAACACCTAAACAGGGAACAGTTTACCATTAAAAGATCTACCGGAAGACATCCTCTCCTCGGCAGATCGCACACGTGTCGTATTGCCGTATAAAACAATATAAAGAAATTGCTTTCCATTGATATCTGGGTGTTTGTGCTTATTATCACTGGTGTGATAAGTCCTTATTAACGTATAAAACAAATCTAACTTTTATTGTCGTGTTCTCAACGTTTTTCATGTATCGACTCCTTTTAAGAAAACTTTTTCCATCGACCCCACTTCAATATAGTATTATGTATAAATATAGATCTATATGCAACAGCCTCTTACATAAGCTTTTCCCTCTCAAATAAATCTTCCTATATTTATTTTAGAGGGAAAAATGTGTAAAATTTTTAATGTTTTTAATTTTATCGATCCGGTTGGAAAAGCATGCCGTATACGAATAAACCAACCAAACCAGTTAGATAAATGGTTCACACCTTAACTAGCACCGCATTAAGGTGCATTCGTTACATCAGAATAATGTTTGCCATTAAGTCAACTTGATGTCATCTAATGCTTACTAATTATAAAAAAAAAGCATAAGAATGACGTCAAAGTGATGTAAAAGGGTGCTGTTCTAACGAAATGAAAGCGCTTTTCATTTTATCAAAATATTGCACACTTTTATGTCAATCTGACGTCATTCCTATACGTTTTTGAATTGCGAAATGGCAAAATCACGTCAAATAGACATGAAAATATATATTGTTTTGACAATACGAATGCACCTTAGAATGTTCATTAAATCGAAATAATTAACAATATTAAGTCTTCATACTTAAATTATCACCCTCTAATCATTATAATTTTCACGATATTCTTTGTTATAACGCTAAAAACAAAATAATGTAATTTAATATATGTATATATTCGAAAAATTAATTAGCTAATTTAAGTTAATAAAAAAACTTCTAATGCTATATTTAAGTGTATCAACAGACAACCTGAAAGTACCCAGAATAAACATAATGCTGTTAAAAAAAATAAAAACAAAAAAATTATCTTCGCTGACTAATCATAAAATTATTTAAGCAAAACTAATTATTACTTTTATCAATTTAATTAATTTTAATAAACGTAATTTATACATCTAACCAAATTGTATAAGAACTTTTGAAGTTATTTATTCGTAAACTGATATCTTATTTCTTTCGAGTAATAAATTAATTAAAATCATTATTAAATATTTAATTAATCTTTATATAGCAACAGTAATGCAGCTTTGTAATTTAATAACAATAGCCAAACCCTGAACAACGGCCACTAACAGTAATAGAAAAAAAAATGCCGTTATTTAGAGGTGGCCGTTGTTGGAGGTTCGACTGTATGAAACCCTAGAAATAATATAGTAAAAATTTATTTTTAAAATGCTTTTAAGTTCTATATTTGAAAATATTTACTTAACACATCCATTCATTTCAGTTCACTATGCTTTAAATAGATACTTATTAATTAGTCTTCAATCATCTTAACATTGTTTAAAAATGAATGATATTTATTAAGTAGATTTTAAGAATAATGTTTGTACTAAGCCAATAATTTCTGCCTTTTTTTTCGTATCAGGTGACGTCAAATATGGAAAAGAGTGTTACGGATATTCTCAAGACAGAATATGGTATTGACCAGCCATTGACACAAGCCATTGATCTAACACAAACAAAGGTAGGTTAGGAATTCATTCTAACAGCATCATAAATATAATCATAATAAATTCATAGGCATTAAAGACGTAATTAAACCACACCCTGGTCAAAGGTAACCAAAAATGTCTCCTTTAACGATGCCATTTTTACGAAAAAATGCTTAATTAAATTCTCTAAGAGTTAGTTTCAGTTTTAGTAGAAAATATATTTAAATAACGTTAATGACTAGCCTAATACATTTTTTAAATATAGTTAAAATAGTAAAATTAAATCTGTAAATTTAATTGTAATTAATAATTTCTTTTTATTTCGAGTAGGATGAAAATTGTCAATTCAATGATTGAAGATTTTCAGCTGTTCATAATATATATAGATGTTTAAAAGATTCGATTAAATTCTGAAACGATAAGGAATAGACTTAAGAAATACAATTAATCAGAATATTTTAACTACTGCAAACTTTAAATCTTTTTTAAAACTCTTTCTTCAGTTAGAAGACCTTTTTTTAGCGCTATAGATTGGTGAAGGAAGGGGTCTGACTTACCCTGGATAGACAAATTCCTCAAAACCAACTCTTACAAATTATTAATTTTGTTAGTTTTCTTATGCATTAAGAAAAAAATTCTTAAGTTTTTTGCCAAATTTTATTTTAAAAAATATATAATATAGTTTTTAACTCTGCTTTTTACTTTTTTTTAAAACAACTTATTAAGGGCCTCTCTCGAACTCTGAGACGTTCTGGCAGTAAATTATATAGGAAAAAACGTTTAGATAAAGTAATTGAGTTTATTATTATCCTGATATTTCATGACTGAATACAAAAAAAAAAAAATGTTTGTCTTTTAAAAATATAAAATTTTCTATGTTTAGTTAGTTTTCGATCCAAAGATGTTTACGATTTTCATTTGAATGTTATCAGAGTTGAATCTATACTTTTATTAAAAGAAGTTATTTGCATTTACGTTCGGTTGAAAGTAAACCAATTCGATACAAATTAAAGGTCGTTACTTCGAAGATTTTTCCTAAGGAATAAAATAGATTTGATGAATTAAATTGGATTCATCTGCTAGAATTTTAATTTCTCTTATGATATATCATTGACCTCAATCTATCCTTCTCTCTCTGTTTATTAATTAAATGGCATCTTGACCCCTTTTCCTTTACCTGTTGATACTTACAATTCTATTTTTGCACTCAACTAGACTAATATTGATTTTTAGAATCATATATATAACAAACAAGCTACTGAATATTATTTTCAATGTTACATAAATAAAAATCGAATAAATATTTATATTAAGATATAGACTATGCTTTATCTAAATCTATTGAATATATTTTAAAAATTAATTATGTTTTAACGATTATGACAGCTATTAATTTGTAATTGTATACTCGAGTCATTCTTAAGATAACAGTAAGAGTTAAAATGTTGATGAACTTAGTGTTACTTCAAATTTGGCTCTTTGTTAAAGAGTCAAGGACGCAACTAAGTTCTCTGTCACCCAGAACAAAGTAAGATTCTCTTGTTTTGCGTTGACGACACGTGATTAGTTTAGTTGATTTAGTCAGTCAGCGGCAGTGTACAGTACAGTACAGTACTGTACAGTACATGTGGGTCACCAAGGAGAGTTGCGCACAGCGCGCATCTCTCTCCCCTTACATACATTTTCCGGCATCTTACCTGACGCCGATAAATTATCCCATATAATTTATTTTTCAAATAGCCATCCTCTCGTCTAGGCGCCCTTTTACCTAGCACATCTCCTACCAGCCCCTTAGTTGTGCCCCTGCAACGAGTAATAGTTTTTTGAATATACCACGTATGTGTATATATATTAAAGTTATTTTAATTTAGTTCTATATTTTAGTTTAAATGTTGTGGAGTAAAAGGTGCCGAAGATTATTCAGAAAGCAGATGGAAAAAACAGGGAATGGGCAAAGGTGACAATATCAGTAAATCTTGTTGCGTTCTATCAAATATGGACGATCCAGAAGCCTACTTAAATCCTCATCCCATTAACGAAACGTTGTGTCAGTCCCAAACTGCCGATTACGTTCACACAACGGTAACATTTCATCTTTCTTCTTAAAGAAATATAATATGATTTACATGAATAAAATAATAATATTTTTTTCAGCCATGTCTAGAAAAATTGGAGAAATTTATTAAAGAAGAAAGTTTTCTTTTTATGGTTATTGGGTGTGGAATTGCAGCTTTAGAGGTGAGTGACGTATAATTTTCAAGACAAATTATTACTTTGAGGAAATTACAAACGTTCAACAAATTAATGCAAATTCAATTCTAAGTGTTATTCTATAAATAGTAAATGAATAAAATATTACACATAAGAAATTATTCTAATTTTATTAGCCTTATATTTTATAGTAAGTACAGTATTTTAAAATAATTCGTGGTTAAGTTCTATTAATTTACTGCGACTAATTATTACATATACAGCCCAACCTCTAAACAACGGCCACTGACTGGAGTATAAAAAGTGGTCGTTGTTTGGAGGTTATTTTGTATGAATTTTTGTTAAAATAAAAAGTTCCTAAAAAATCGCCGCTGTTTGGAGATGGTTGTATTGAGGAGTGGCCGTTATCAGAGGTTCGATTGTATATGTCATTATTATTTCATCTTATAAATATTAATATATTGTGTAAGATTAAATTAATTTTCGATTGAAGATAAAATTTTCTTTGTTAAACTTCGAGAAACTTAATTAGGGAATTCTATATTTAAAATCGGAAAGCACTCGCAATTATGTTTATTTTTCAAAATGAAAACTTCAATTCATTTTTTATAGAGTATAGTTAAATTCAATTTAACATAGTTATTTGTTTCTGAAAATGGCATTAAATCGAGTGTGCCGCTTTCTCAGCAATAACAATGATGTAAAGAGGTTTACATACAAGTTTCATATTGGAAGTTTGAAACTCACGTGATTTTTGCAATCCAAAATTGTACTCTTAGAAATTCGGTGATGTTGAAAGGATCTCTATTTAGTAGTTATTGGAGCTTTACGAGGATGGCGATATCTAGAAAGGTGTTATTAGGAAGTTTGAATATAATTAATGAGGTAAACACATAACTTTTTGCATAAATTTACCAGAAATTTTAACACTATATCCCGATTCGACCCGATGTTCAGAGCGGTAGGCTGATGCCTTAACCGCATCGGCCATGGGTTCGCTTCACCAATGAGCTGGCCGCGTGGAATTTTTCAGGTTTTCTTCACGAGTATAACACCTAAAAAGGGACCAATTTTACACACAAAGTCCTCCGGGGAGACAGCCCCTTTGCAGATCGCCTACATGTTACGTCGCCATATTTTATCGAAACAAACACATCCAGCCATCTTGCAAACCCGCTTATAATTGCGGCTCCCGTTACAAAACCACACAAATTGCATTATAAATAATTTCAAACAAGTAAATTATTGTTTTTATTTGAATGATTATGTTTTTACTCTCATAATATGATTCGTTTATTTATCATATCTATGCAACAGGTGTCACAGGTCTAATAATGTTTAGTCCGGTCCTAGTCCTGAATGTCAATTCCCTCGAATAGAGAAAAACACTTTCTGATAATATTAATTAAAACAATTATTTGTTTATAATGAAATTTTGTTTCAAAACTAATTAATTGTTAAATGATTTTAATGTCTCGCCAGCAAAATGACTGTGCAGTAAGTAATTCTCGATCTGGATCAATAATTTTACGAATAAGCATAGAAGTTGGATTTTGTTCCTCTCTTTAAAATATGAGAGCTATTGCCATAGCCAGATTTAGGCTTGTGGCGCTATGCTGACAATATATGAGACCCTTCCTCCTTCATCAAATAATAATGGGCATTATGTTATAAATTGTTTTTATGAATAGGACAAGGCATTGAGATCGATTATATAATTAAGCTGAGCTAGACTATCGATAAAAAAAATTCCAAACAACCAAATCCAAATTATTCGCGTAAATTATAAAACTTAAAAAATTCTTTCAGATGGTGAAAAGTATTCATATATTCAATTCTCAGAAGTTATATTTACAATTTTAATATTTCATGATCGACCAGAATTAGATTGAAGAGGGCAAGCAGGGTATTTTGTTTAGTTGCAATTTTTCTGATTGTTAAAAATTTTTAATATTATTAATTCAATATTTTGATTTTTTTATTAAAATTTCATTTATTTTTAAGAATATATTCTGAATTTTAAAAATTAGTTCAGATAATGGAAAGAAAACCAAAAAGTCATCATTTATCATAAATTCAAAATGACTAGACAGGTTTGGTGAATACGGCACACAACACGAGGGCGATGTGCCAAGAAGGATGTCTCCCAGGAGAACTGTTTATGGGAAACTGGTTCCAATTTAGTTGTTACATACGTGAAGGAAACCAGGAAAATCTCAGGTGGCCAGCCTGTTGGAGAGAAGCGAACTCACGACCACGACCGGTGTTCAGTACATTTATCCATTCGGCTACATTCATTCTGGTAGACTCGAATTCAAAACGAAATTGTGATCAACGAATAGATACAATAACAAAACATTGTTTAATTATAATATTCCATTTTGAATTTTTCCGTCCTGTGAGCACTTTTTTAAAACTCTTTCCGCCCTACGGGCACTAAGAGGGCCTGTCTTCGACATATTCAGACGGACCACCATCCGAAAAATTCTTGGGAATTTTTCGATTCGTCCGAATTAGATCTCGAGTTCTCCAAGAGCGGTAGGCTTCTACCTCGACCGCTCAGCCATCCGGCGGTCTTCTGTGAGACCTAAGATATCCGCAAGACGGAAAGAACCAGACTTACAATGGGAGAAATAGGTGGTGAGAGAGTCCTAATATATCCCAGACAAATTGCCCGTGAAAAATTCTCCCCGGATTCGACCCCGGCTCCCCCAGAGCACTAGCTTGATGCCTCGGTCATCGGTCGTCTATATTCCATGATAAAAATGTTACATTAAAAAAAATACATCGTATACTATGCGTATTGTTGCTAAATGATATAAAATTATAAAAAGAAACTATTTAATATAAATAACTGTGTTAAATTATTTAAAATAAATTGTATTTTCTAAACCATAAAATAACTTCTAGCGCTTATCATTATCAAAATAATAATACATACAATTGATTTTTATTAAAAGAAATATATGTAAAATGATAACAGTTATTATTATTAATTGACATATCTTAAAAGTAATCTCTACAATATCAAAATAAAAATTTAGGTTTGTAGTATAATTCCTTTCCAATAGTCACACTTCGATAAATAACTGTGATGTTATTAGCCCTGAACACTTATTTTTGCTTTGTTATTTATTTCAATTGAATGAGTCAATGACCCTTTTATGTTAGTTTTTTTTGTAAAATTTTTCTCAACAAATAACAATTGGATAATTTCATTGTATTACCATCATTTTTATTTACTTTTTTCGAAAAAGAGGAGCAGACATTTTTATGTTCCTCTTCTATAAATTTTTAAATAAGAGTTAGTACTCTGTTTAAAATCAACTAAACTAACCTAAACTAAAGACGATTTCTTGTTACACACGGACATAGAATCAATGTTGTAAAGAAAAGTAGTTTATTCATAACGTAAAAGTAATTAGTGCTATACAGGTAACCCCCGTATAACACGGAAGTTAAGTTCCAAAAAATTGCCGTGTTATGCGAATCCGTGTTATACGAAACAAAGAACTAGTGCGAAAAGGGAGGTTAGGTTCCAGAAATTAAAAAACATGTTGTTAAATACTTATTATTCATTTTTTTCATAGGTAAAATACTTATTTATTATTTAAGCAAATATTTTACCAGAGGATTATTCATTTTATATGATGATCTCAGCGTGAGCATCATCAACTGGTAACAGTTTGTGGGTGCGTTCGTTAATAGCGGTCGCTCTGCAACAGCAGTGCGCTGCCGTTTGTAGGCATTTAGGAACGACGATGAAAGAAAGATGGCGGCGCCCGCATTATCGATAGTATTGTGTGGAGGAATCTATAATTCTAAAATGAGCTTTTAGAGACAAAAGAAGGGTCCCAATTGTATAATTTAACCATTAAATGAATTATTTGTTGAAAGAGCATTCAAAGTAGCCACGAAAAAAATTAGAATGCTCGTGCGGAGTTATGCGGAGGTATAAAAGAACGCACCCTTTATTACATTTTATGTTGTACGATGGTTTTACCCAATTCCCGAATCGTGTTATAGTGAACCCGTGCTATACGGGGTATGTTCCCAATTCTCAAACCATGTTAGAGTGAATCCGTGCTACAGAAGTGCCGTGTTATACGGGGGTTACCTGTATTAACATTGAAAAATGTTGATTTTTTATAGCTGGAGAAAATGGAAGAATAGCTAAATCCTAATCTTAAGAATAGAAAAATTAGGGGAGATCGGGGCAACTTCGGCAAGCGGGGCAAGTTTGTCAAGCGCTTTTTTTAAAAAACAAATTAAAAGGAGACTTTGGTTATAGGTTAGGCAGTTGAGTTTTATTAGTGGCTTGTTGAGTGTAGNATGGTAATGCACTTTTACACAGATAAGCCCCAATAGCATTTCTAGAAAACTTTTTCTATGTGTACAATAATACTTTGAATAAACAAGCAAGACATTATTTATATTTATTTAATTTGTGTTATCGCATTTAATTATTAATTATAACAGTGTTATCACATTTCACAAATTTTAAAATGTTATACAGTATAATAGTATAAAAATTAGATTTGATTGGTTTAATGGAATAGGACAACACAATACAACGAACTGCCAAGGAGGTGTCTCCCGAGAGGACATCATATGGGAAAATGGTCCCTACTCAGGTTTGAGACACGTAAACAAAACCCGGAAAATTACACGCAGCCAGTTTGTTGGTCATGCGTGAAACCACTATCAATTACCAATGTTCAGTGTGTACTTGTTTCCACTCAGTCTGTAGTGGGTAGTAAAAATTGTCAGTTGTACGTTCAGATTTCATATCAAAACTATTATTTAATAATTAAGCATTAGTTGTTAGTTAAATTGATGATGATTATATTATTAGTAGTTGAACTAGTAGCCAAGAGAAAGTGCGAAAGTTCCTCTTAACTCCTGGTTTAATTCGTCATCTATACCAGGACGACTTCAGGAACAGGGGCCATAGGCGTTTTCTGGAGTCAAAAAGAGCGTAGACTTTGGCTTGTAAAAGTTTCGGCATATAAGTTGTAAATTAATTGGTATATCAATTCGATTAAAACGTGTTTTGTTACAGTATGATTCTTACTTACAGTTTATTTGCATAATTATTATTGTTAATAAAATGAATGCATTTTAATATAACAGTGTTTAAAAAAATATCCCTAGACATTAAATTGGATTGATAGGATAACACATGGACCATCTGCCGAGGGAGAGTGCCTCTCGGGAGGACTGTCTATAGCAGTGTTTCTCAACCTCTAATGAATCGTCGCTCCCTTCAACGTAGTATCGCCCCCTTGACGGGTCAAAAAAACCCTGGAATTTTTTGAGAAATGGTCTGTCCGTACATGTCAAGCCCTGTCCCTCACCACTGGGTGCCTCATTGTGAGTCTAGCAAAACCCAAAATGGGCTTGCTAAAAAAAGAAGCCTTATAGTAACTACAGGACGGAAAGAGTTTTAAAAATTCCTATTGATCAATTTTGAATAGCCTCCGAGTTCGTCTGTTGCAATTGAAAATATAGTATAATTTATTCGGTCTGATTTACTCAGATCTTGCAATTTTTAAATCGTGTGTAATTATTGACATGTACTGTACAGTACAAACATTGACTTCAACGTAAAATGTTACGATTTTCAAGGAAATCGTACTATGTTCCCTTTCCTTTTATGCTTTGAATTTTATTTCGATTTTTTCATAAAAGAGCAAGATTGTAAACAAGATTGTTATTGTATAATTTATTGAAGAGGAACAGAAAAGTGTAAATAAAAATGATGGTAATATAATGAAATTAGTTGAACTTTTAAATATCTCTCTAGACAGCATTGGATAAAATACTTACGATCATCAAGTATTTAAAAAAAAATAAATTATAAAACAATTATCAATTAGATGAATGAATATGACAATGAACATATGACAAAAGAGGCGTATCGTGGATTAGTAGATACAGTATATGAATTGTTCGGAGAACAATTCATATACTGTACCTACCGACATGTATAGTTCTATAAACTGCTCCGAGAACAGCTAATTTACAATACATCTCTGTATGACAATATTTATATTAATTAAGATTGTCCAAATTTTTCAAAATTGTCTTATAATTTTTAATTGATAATAAAATATTGTTTTGCGTATAGAAAACTATTGACACGTAGGACAACAATTGTGAAAATGTTTGGTTCTATATTTTTATTTATTTTATAAAATTATATTATCAGCTAACTCAAAATATCATTAAATAAATGACGCTTTTGAAAAAAGTAGTTTCCTTTACAGCAGTTACTTTTCAAGAAATTGTCTGATTTCCTGTTCAAAGTTTGTTGAAAATTTAAAATTTAAAAAAAAAAAAATTGAACCATATTTTTATATGATNAGAATTAAATTGTGCCATGTTTTAAATCTTGATTAATAAATTTACAACAATTTTTATTTAATGAAAAGCAAAAATTGTTTGTACAAGTTCAAGCCAGTTTTTAAGTAGAAATGAGACAGACTAGAATCATATTGCTCCAGAATAAATGATATAAAATTCCATAAACATGGAATAGGTAAATGTCATTCGACTGACATTTTTTCTGACTAAATTCAACAATTTTAAACTATTAACAAGTTCTTAAACTGCACACTTTACTTGTGCATGGTGTTTTCCTTTCAATTTTATTGCTAAAAGTGATGAAAGATTTTTTTTAACAGTTTTACTGATTGTCAAATGAATTATACATACTGTATTTGTACATATGCCGATCACTTTGTTCTAAAATTCATCATATAATTGGAACATTGACATATACAACTTCACACCATTTATTAAACATTAACTAACGAAACAACATAAAATATATTAATAATTTAATATAGAAAAAATAGTCATTTTTGTGCTCTATCTTATCATTTGTACAAGGTATTGGAAAAGGAAGCAAATGTTTTGTAATGTAAACATTGCTGTNAGAGAAGAAAACCCGAAAACTCCACCAACCAATCATTTCACGAGACATGAATCCGTTTGCTACTAGTGTTTAGTGGTTTTATCCACTCAACTACTGGTGGGCTCCAAGGTTTTCAGTTTCAGAAATGCATTATTGATATTCTGAAAATGATTTCTAAAACTAATTATTCTCTAACATTTTTCTTAAAGATTAATACTTAAATAATAAATTCATATCGCATTTCCATCTTTTCTACATTGATTCTGTTTTTTAAAACTGATTATCGGTTTTTCAATTAATTGCTTTTAATACTACAAAAATAACAACCGCAAATCAAGTAAAAGTGAGTCACCTGAATGTTGACAGCATTTTTAGATTAAAATTATCTGCTTGAAAACTAAAGTATTGATATTTTCTTCATTTTAGTAAGTATCTTCCGTTATCGTTTACTAAATATTTTAGTATTTTTTATATTACTTCTCACTTTAGAAATTTTTCGGAAATGATCAGAGATAAAGGTATATTGCAAAGGAGTGAATTTATCGAAATTTTACTTCTTTCGAAACCTTAAACAGAATTTTTGAATTGAATGATTGTTGAATTAAAAGGGAAAATATTCTAGTTTTCAGAAAAGTTTCCAAAAACTTTTACAGACCATAAAAATTTAAGATTTTTTTATGTTAATAATCTCAATAAAAGTAAAAAGTTGCAAAAAGTAACGTACTGTACGTTATACAATATGGCTTCCTTGGACTGCAAAGAAGGTTCGGATTTATATCTTGTCCCACCAAGTTATATATTCTATATTGTTCTGAACGGGAAGACTCAGATTCGATTTTCTCCAAACTGTGAAAATTTTATTTATTTATTTTTTCAATATAAATTTCAAGTTTTATGCCAAAATTGTTTTTCATATATATAATAAATGAAAATTAATTGGTTTGATGAGATACGTCAATGCAACACGCGAGTAATCTGCTGAGAGATCTACCCCTGAAGCATTTTCTGTAGGAAACTATCACTTATTTTGGTGTTAGACATGTAAATAGAACTCGAAATATTCTACGGAGCCAGCACTGAATATTGGTAGTTGGTCCCAGGTTCAGACCGGATCGACGGATCAGGCTCGAACCCGGGATCAACTACCAACGTTCAATAGCAATATTATATGATTATAAATGTATGATCGTAAATGTATTGAACTAGACCAGTGGTTCCCAATTAGTTTTTCCTGCGTACCACTTCAAGAAAGAGCTCAAACTCGCGTATCCCTTATAGCAGAAATTCATATTAATCCATACTATTATAAATTCGAAGGTATTTCTGTCTGTCTGTCACCTTTTCACGTCTAAACCGCTGAACAGGTTTTAATAAAATTTGACACAGAGATAGCTTACATGTTGGAGATGGACTTAGGCTACATTTTACTGCGAGAAAATATCTTACTCCCACGATAAAATTCGATATAATGCGGGCGAAGCTGTGGGTAGACAGTAAGTGATAAATAGAATAAGTTTTTTTTTTACATTTATTACCTTTAAAATACAATTCTAATACAGTAATAATGAAAATTAATTTTAACGTGACAAATGTGCACGATTTTCTTTGCACAACTTTGTAAAATCTGGTTGCTTTTTGGTCAGCTTCAGTCTCGAGTCATCTTCGAGTTGAAGTCAGTGACGATGTTTAGTTTTCACGTTTGTCATGGCCGAAAATTTGCTCTCGCAGAGGTATGTTATGCAAAATGGTAGTAAATATTTTATTGCTGCTTCACTGACATGATAATAATGATAATTGTACAATTTTTATTTCTTGCGTAAGAATTTAGGTATTGTCACAAATGCATTTTTTTAAGAATGAAATTTCGAGAATATTTTTAGTTATAAATGAACGAATTTGTGCATTCCACATTGTGTTGTAAATTGCCGAATTTTTGATGGTCCAACCTTATTTTTTTGATTGTTTCATCTCATGCATTTAAATTTTAAATCGGCCGATTTTAGATTGCCGCGCGTACCCCTTCATGCAATTTCGCGTACCCCCGGGGGTACGCGTACCACTAATTGGGAACCACTGAACTAGACCAATAAAATTTTAGTTATCAAACAATTTTTAATATAAAATATTATTTTTATTCCATACACTAAAATTACATATATTTACATTTTTTTCAGATTTTTGGAATGATTTTCTCTATATGTCTGTGCAAAGAAATCTGAAAAGGAACCACTCCATAGACTTTCATCATTCATTAAATATTGTTTTTCTTTGCATTTAAAGAAGGCCATTGATGAATATCTGACTATTACCGATCCTGAAACATTATAATGAAAGATTCTGAAGTTCATCTCATGTTGACGTTTCAAGTGTTTTATCTGTAGAGCCAGAAATGAATATGTACAGATTTAATGTGTGTCATTGATCGTTTTAAAACTAAAGAAATTATATCTGGTTGATTTTAATGTAGTTCGTGCATCATACTTATGCCTACAAGTGTTAATGTTGAGTATTGATACTTAAAAAATGTTGAATACTATGTTTCAGTTTGGGCAAGTTGCAACAAACAATCGTAAATTCATAGTTATCATTTTAATCATCGTGATTTTAAGGTGGATCTTAGTTTTTGAATCCTAGGATCTAATTCTACAATGTCAAGTGCTCAAGAGCGGTTACTTCCAATTCACCTCGCGATTTCATGTAAAACAAAACTTGAATAATATTGCTTTTCACTCAAGCTTTAAAAAAATGAAATTTCTGAAATTTTTCAAGTTTTCAAATGTTTTAAGACATTATTTACTAGAAAAAAATAAAACTCACTAAAAATATTCATGAACTTGAATGGTTCTGATGTAAAAGACGGTAAGCGTCACAATGATAGTTTTCAGAAAATGGAAAAGTTAAACATCTTAAGAAGTTTTCTGTTTTGTTTCTTCAATCAGAATAAAGTGCGTGAAATAGTTAAAAA
Organism: Centruroides sculpturatus; assembly: GCF_000671375.1. Classification (NCBI taxonomy): domain Eukaryota; kingdom Metazoa; phylum Arthropoda; class Arachnida; order Scorpiones; family Buthidae; genus Centruroides; species Centruroides sculpturatus. The sequence goes on along the minus strand of NW_019385016.1, from coordinate 242,369 downwards.
TTGCATATAATATTTAAATTGAAATACATTGCTGTTTAGTTGTTAGCACGTATTTTATAATGTATAATGGAAATGGCACTTACCATCATTTAACACCCGAACCCTTCATTTATAAATGGAAAATCGCTTTGCCATTGTTTCATGTTTATTGTATAACAAATTTGTTACACGAATTTTTATTTTTAAAACATTGCTCTTGTTGTCAGTGAAATTTTAACTGGTTGTTGTGAGATGTGAATTGCATGAAATAAAAAGATATCGTTAATTGGAAGAATGAGCGTTTATGTTTGCATTTCTATATACTTCCACTTCGATAAAATAGTAAAATATATCAAAATATATTTAATACAAAATATATATTTATATTCGGAGTCGGATTTATAAACGGGTCTACTAGAGTCTTGACCCAGGGCGCCAAATTTTGAGAGGCAAAAGTTTTGAAACTAATGCCTTATTTTCTCATTAGTGTATGAACTTATAATACATTTCTATCGGAATAACATTTCAAATATTGATACATCAAAGTTACAATAAAGTGATACATAACCGGTACCTTATTGTACAGTACCTAGGCAGTTGAGGCACTAAGCTTCGGAGCTTCTAGGCACTATTCCTTGAAACTCCAAAATTGAAAAAAATAAATAAATAAAAATAAAATTTGAAATGATAAAATTGCTTTATTATAATTTATAAATAATTCTATAGCTACAACTAGCTGTTACCCGCGACTTTGCCCGCGAGGATTTTGCAAGCAAACCCTATTTATATTCAGTATTTCAACAACCATAGTAATTGTTATATAACACCTACCGCTGAGAATGATGAGAATTGCTGAGAATCAAACGAACTATTTTCAATTTGATCAATTTTCTGAAAGGTTTACAATCGTTCTATAATCGAGACAATATGCAATAACAAATTCGAATTTAAAAAGGTTCGAACATTTGGTTAAAAAATCAAAATATGTAAAGATGTTTATAACAATGTCTGAAATGTTATCAATTTAATACACCTAAGTAACTCAATGAAAACTAAACGTAGTTGAAAACAAAAAATAGTACAGTAGAAGCCGTTCTTCAGATTAAGCCTTAATCCTCTCCCTCTGCCCCCCGCGGGGGAATTTTGAAAAATCCCTTCTTAGTGCGCGTTTCCATGACGTACCCTAACTGTGTACCAAATTTCATCTCTTTAGGTTCAGCGGTTTGCTATGGACGATGATGAATCAGTCAGTCAATCAGTCAGGACAAGTAATTTTATATATTTAGATTAGACGTTATTAGTTTATGATATCGTATAATTATGTAGAAGACCCCCAATATCCGTACTTATGGGCCATGGAAAGTCTTAATTTACAAATTGTGTCTTGTAAATTTTAACGTATGGTATATGAAACTCGGACAGACACCAAAGCTTGCTGGCTCAGGGCACCTAAAACTCTAAATCCGAGATTGTTTATACATACAATAAAACTAATTGATCTGCTTGTTGTATCTCCCCAGGAAAACAAAAACAAAAGTCCACCAGTGGTCAAGTGGATAAAAACCAGGAAATACTGGTCTTGGATTTGCGCATCGCCAACGGCTTTTCTTCATGTTTGTAACACGAAACTAGAGCTAATTTCCCGTAGAAAGTCCTCCCGAGATCATCCCTCTTGGTAGATCACTCACTTGTTGCGTTGCCATATACAGTCACCCCTTATAACACTGTTGATTATTCCGTTTTATATGAATTCCATGTTGTACGAGTCACTTAAATTTTACAAATATGTGTGCCGGGCTGTGAACGGCTCACGTATTTGTAAAATCTAAGTGACTCGTACAACATGGAATTCATATAAAACGGAATAATCAACAGTGTTATAGGGGG
>NW_019385016.1:231683-238744 GCF_000671375.1 Centruroides sculpturatus | reverse complement strand
CAATTGGGGACTGGGGTTGGTCGGATAATTGAAAAGTCGGATAACCGAAAAGTATGAAAAAATCCATTATTAGTGTAGTATATTATTATATCCCATGTAATTAGTATATTAGTATATCGCTATTAACCTACTTCGCGTTGAATTTTCATCGATGTTAAGCCTAACAAAAATTTTTTAAAATAATAATCATCGCTATTGTATCGTTAAAAATTAGAAAAGTAAGCCTCGTTTAAATACTGGCTCCCTTTCATGGTCGAATGAGTGTTGCCAGCTAAAACACGTAAAAATAATATTAAAGTAGCCAGACATAGCCAAATATTGTAGCGCCACATCACTAGCGGACATTTGAAATTTGCCAACTAGGGCGATCGGTTAACCGAGGTGGCGGTTAATCGGGGGTCGGATAATCGAAGCTCTACTGTATTTCTAACCAAAACTTCCATTTTGTTTGTTGGTGTTCGTGACTTACCGCGTAGTTATGTCAATTTTATCATCGCGTGTAATAGCCGGGTTCTTCTCAAGCGAGTTACCTGTGCGAACAGCACGATGTTCCACTGGCGACAGCCACAATCCAGATTGTGGGTAAATCGAGATCGAAGTGAGTCGTGGATTGTGTGCGAACGGGGTATAACACATTATTTACTGCAGTAAGTAACTTAAAAACAATTACGAATAAAATAAATAAATAAAACAATTGAAAACCCAAAAAGTAGATGCCATTTTGAAACCATTTATCATTTTATTCTCCTAATTTAGTCAAATTTTCAATAATACAAGCAATTTTAGACTGACCTAGACTCCACATTACCTGAGTGTACAACTGAAACTGAAAATGATGCAACTTCCATTCTGCAATGAAGTTTCTAAGAAAAATGATCATGAGCTTGATGCAGCGATCGTGTTTGTGTATTGGTAAATAAATATGTTAATTTTCTTTATTTTTTGTGTATTCAGTACGCTATATTGAACAAAATGGTTATGCGGCTCGCGCTCGTCATTCTCTCAGTTATGTGGCCCGCTGTGAAAAAAGTTTGGTGATCCCTGTTCTAGAGGATGAACAAGTAGGTCTAAAAAGCTCAAATTATAGACTTTAGTCTCTCTGGTTATCAGTGATAAAAATTATTTCAAAATACTTCTGTCTGGTATACTTAGTCTGTGGAAAATCTTTTGTGTAAAACTTGTGAAAATTTTCACACATTAATCCACAAAGCCACGTCAAGGCGACATCCATTTTGTGGTAGTTTTTTGATTTCCAGAAACTAACCCTGATTACTTGACAGAATAACAATCAAGGAATAAAACTGGATATTCGTTGCTATTCGATTGATTCATTAAGCCGAAATCGATGGCAAAAAATTCAATTATTAGGTTATTTTAATCAAATGTTTTTTGGGGACATTCTCATAAAAATTTGTCAATTTAAAATAAATATAGCAACGAATAAAAGATTACGCTAAAAATGTAAATATAACTGATGTAGATCAAAGAGTCTCGTCGTCAAACAGAACATCAATTTATATCCCGAAGGTCTTTCAACACCCAAATGAAGATCTGTCAGTCGTCATGTCCTCTACAGAAGAGAAAAACCTTGTTACCAACCTTAAATTGTATTTTTAAGGAGAAATGTGCAAACTAACCGGAAAATAGAGTACAAGTGTATATTTTAATCTTTCAGACCATATAAAAGCTGTAAGGTCTTCAATAGAATGCGTGTTAATCACATTCTACATTTTCAATGTAGAACTTGTAGTTAAACTTCCGAGTAAATAACGTTAATGCTGGTCGCGGTTGAACACTAACGCTGGGCACATAATAGATACTTGTTTCTAGCACTTTTATACATACATGTTATTAATAATTTTGGTTTGTAAACTGCTAGGTTGATTTGTAATACTCTAGGGTGAGGTTGGTGCTCCGTAAAGCGTGTGCGCGAATATGGCTTTTTGGATGCCGACGATACGGCGCTTCCACTCCGCCAATATTCGAATATACAATAGCAATCCTATCCTTTTTTTCACTTGTAGTATAGAAATTTGTAATAAGATACATAATGCGGTTATAATAAAATATTGCGCGATTATTTTCATATAATTAAAATTAATATGTATTTATTTTTTAGAAAATACGAGGGAAGCGGCGCATCCACCGCTTCCAATGACGGCACGCCCTGCAGTAGGCTAAATTTTATTTTCCATCCAGTTTTCTGGCTTCATCGTAAAAGAAAATAATAAGTTTCATAACAATTATTTACACGTCATCTATAAGGTATACACAGTACAACAATGGTTTGCATTGTTTTGGACTTATTAGCTCTTACAGGAAACTCAGTAAATCAACGTTTGTATTAAAAATTGGCAATGCAACTAACAGGATTGGAATTTTGCATGAAACTGTTTAAATTAACAATAAATATAATAAAATCAAAAATAATTTCGGATATAATTATTTCAGTGTGTTGTTTAAAATTATAAGTTAATTCAATAGATATCTATTAGTGAAATTTATTATAAAAATTGAATAAAATAAATTCATAACAAAAATTTTATTACCTGGATTATTTGCATTGGCATAATTGCAATACACACTCAGTCAATCATTACTAAATACAGATATAATATGAAATATATAAAAAGAAAAATATGGAAATGATTCTTTGGAGATTCTTTCAGTGATACATAAATTTTGCCATATAAAGACTTAAAAATTATGTAAAATACATAGCTTAGCTTAAAGTTAAAAATATTACAAAATTAATGGGGGGAAACCACTTCAGATTTTAAAATAAAATTTGCATAGAAACACAATATATAATGTCTTATAATAAAATTAGTTATGTGAGTTATTTGAAATACAGACAAGAATTAAATTGTGCCATGTTTTAAATCTTGATTAATAAATTTACAACAATTTTTATTTAATGAAAAGCAAAAATTGTTTGTACAAGTTCAAGCCAGTTTTTAAGTAGAAATGAGACAGACTAGAATCATATTGCTCCAGAATAAATGATATAAAATTCCATAAACATGGAATAGGTAAATGTCATTCGACTGACATTTTTTCTGACTAAATTCAACAATTTTAAACTATTAACAAGTTCTTAAACTGCACACTTTACTTGTGCATGGTGTTTTCCTTTCAATTTTATTGCTAAAAGTGATGAAAGATTTTTTTTAACAGTTTTACTGATTGTCAAATGAATTATACATACTGTATTTGTACATATGCCGATCACTTTGTTCTAAAATTCATCATATAATTGGAACATTGACATATACAACTTCACACCATTTATTAAACATTAACTAACGAAACAACATAAAATATATTAATAATTTAATATAGAAAAAATAGTCATTTTTGTGCTCTATCTTATCATTTGTACAAGGTATTGGAAAAGGAAGCAAATGTTTTGTAATGTAAACATTGCTGTAATTCATAAACTTTCTATTGTAATGATCATTAAATGTAAAAAAAGCAATAGTAGAAGTAAAATTATAAAATTAATAAAAAGAAATCTCATTTAAAATATTGTATACAGAATACTTAAATATAATTGTTTATCTTAGATTCCTTTAACTGAAGTTATAGATTCATTCAAAATAATTGAAATCCTTAAATTTCCTTAAATTGGTTTATAAAAACACAACCAAATACTTGGTTGAATTAATAAGTAAAATAATTATAAAGTTTGTATGAAAATTAAGTTAAAAAAAAGGGTATTAGAAAATGAAAATTTTTCTCAGATTGGTCTCCAAATAGGCAGTTGTTACTTTAACTTATTTATTAATATTTACCAAGAAAGGGATGCATTACAAAAATACAGTATTCCAGAAGTCTGAAACAATAGGAGTTATGTTGATCTTCATTATTTTTTTTACAGGTAAAACAATGCTAAATGAAGTGGAATGAATTCAAGTTATTTTGATTGTAGAAACCTGCAGTCAGCATGAAATTACTGAAGAGTTTAACAAGTTGCATCTACTCAGTGTGTGATTGATAGGAAGTTTGGATACACTTAAATTCATCATTGACTTCATGTTGACTGTGGTGGATCCCCATCATCAAATTAACTTGAACTTTTTTCTCATCACTTGGTGCCATGTTTTATATGTAAAAAAAATCAAAATAATTCTCATGGTTCCACACTTTGGGACATCCTGCAATATGAATAAAGTGCATTTTTTAACTCAATTATTGAAAAAAGACATTTAAGTAATGCTAAAATATTCCGGTTTCATTAACAATAAATATTATTATGTGATATGTAATTGACATAAATGATACATCAACTGTTATTAATATTGAAAAATAATTATACTTGTAAGATTAGAAGCTTTAAAATTCAACATATTCCATTTTACTGATCAAACTTCCAACCATTTTACTTACATACAAATTAATCTTAACTAATTATAACATCAAAATATTAATTATCCTAGAGCATTTAACTATTATCTTAGTGTTATGATGTAATTAAATGGCTTAATATTTTAAATATAATTCAAATCAGCTGTAAATACTAAGTTTTTTGTATAAATTTAAGCTGATTTATTTAAAATCTATAATTCACATAAAAAGTGTTCAGTATTTACCAGTTTTGCTGAGTTGAATTTCAAAAAATATATCACTTTTTGATGATTCTAAGACTAATATAATTATAATTAGTTGTCTCGAAATTTTCACTATTATAATGAATATTCAATAGTAAACTTTTAAAGAAGTTAATCATTATTAACAAAAATAATTGCATTAGATATGAAAATAAAAATTTTGAATTAATAATTATATGATATAAATTAGCATTAATAAATAAAAAGTTTTTAGGTCAACTTAAAAGATATTTTGGTTTAAATATAACTAGTGTTATTCATTTTTGTTGCTTATGTTATCACTTATACCTGAACAAATTTAACTATTTTGTTAACCTTTTCCACTTATGTTTATTTTTTTGATAAAGCTAGGCTATTTCTTTCATCTATTTTTAAATACAATCATAAAATATAACTGTACATTTTGTTTTTTTAAAATACTTTCCCAAACATTGCACCAAGGACTGTTGAGCGGTAGAGGAGGACGGATCACTCTTACAATTCAGATTTGCCACATGATGGTATTTATAAAACTTGGTGAAATAATTTTTGGAAAAATTTGGGCAACTTAAAACTTTGATCATCAACTGAAATTATCATAGTTGTTTCAGATCTTAAAATATTCAAACTAAATTACTGATTAAACTCTTCACAATATGTACAAAGTCAGTATGCATATATCCTTAACAGCAGTATAAATTTTAATTGTAGAAATATAAGTTGAAAGATTTATACAATATTACAATACAAAATTATGTTGTTTGATATTTTCAAGATACACTTGAGCAAAACAAAAGAAAAAAAAAATTAAAAAAAGATATATTTATATACAATATGGAGTATTTATAAATCTATAGCTTGATATATGTACATTTGAGAGTATTCTATTTGGTATATATCATTACTTTCTTCACATGGCATGTAAGTGCCAACAATGATATAATATGTTACTCATAATACATTATGTTGTATTTCAACATAATCACTAGATCTTTTTTGGCACAATTTTGAAACTTTTCCAGCATTCAGGCCTTGAATACTTCTGCTTCTTCATTGCGAATGGCACAGCATAAAACAATAGAGAAGATGAGACCTAATATCTAGAAAATTTTTTAAAAAATATATGTAATTATATTACAACTGATAAAAAAAGAATCGTAAATAATTTTTAGCAATACAGTAAGCCCTCAATTTAACAGGATAATTAGAGAAAGGAGCATCAACTATTACCAAAGATCTATTAAATCAAACATATTTTTAAAATATGTTTTATACTATTCATGAATTGAAAGTTATAAGTTTTTCTTAAAACAACTTTTTTTCTTGGTCCATCAAATTGGAGTACATTAAATTGAAGACCTACTGTACCATAATTATTATTAATAAAAAATACACATTGTGTTTATATACAAAATTATAATTTCCAATAATTTTAGGTACATACATTTCACAACATGAGAACATCTTTCCAGATGAGAAGATTTTACAATATTTTCACCAGAAGTTTTTAATTGTATCGTTTTAAATTTATCACGCATATCACATGCTTAAAAATAATAATGAGTCGTTATCATTATTACAATCTTACTATAACACCTGAGCTTCACTGAGAGATTTCTTTATTAACAAACATTTTCATTTGTTAATAAAGAATTCTCTCAGATGTTATAGTAAGATTCTACTTCTTCATGCTGAGTACACCTGGTCTTATTGTTATTGTTTTAATAAAACTAATATAATTTTATGCAAAAGAAAAATACTTTATAATTAATTAATTCTTTCTAATAAAGATAGAAATTTTCTTAATCAATGGTTAGGAAGAGTTATTAAAAACATGTATATTTACTAGAAATGTGATACAGAATTCTACCAATACAATCAAATTTGAATAATTTTCTAACTGATCTGATCCTGATACTTGCTTTTATCCATACTCAACAGGTACCAATAATTAAACAAATGCTTTCAGATTTTCATTTAAGAATACAGTGGCACCTCGGTATACGTCTGCTTTAGAATACATCCAATTCGGAATATGTCCTATTTGGACGAAACAAATTTTGCTCGGTATATGACTTTTGTTCGGTATACGACTTAATTCAATTATACGCGCCATCTATGAACAAGTAGAACTATTGGTGTACTACACTAGACTAGACGTTCGCGGTGCTATGGTTTATAACTTTGTTAAATTTCTTCTGATTTTAATTTGTAAGTAACATTTTATTATTTTTATTATTCACGAATTGCAAAAGGGCAACAGAAAAATAAAAAAAATGACTAGAATCACAACGGAACTGAAAAAAGAGATTGTTGAGAAATATGAAGGTGGCACGCGTGTTCGAGATTTAACGGTTGCATTCCATATTCCGAGAACGACGATATCGACAATCGTGAAAAATAAAGACATTATTAAATTTGCTAACGTTGCGAAAGGGGTTAAATCAATTTCTAAACAGAGATCGAAGACAT
>NW_019385016.1:229247-230904 GCF_000671375.1 Centruroides sculpturatus | reverse complement strand
CCCTATAACACTGTTGATTATTCCGTTTTATATGAATTCCATGTTGTACGAGTCACTTAAATTTTACAAATATGTGTGCCGGGCTGTGAACGGCTCACGTATTTGTAAAATCTAAGTGACTCGTACAACATGGAATTCATATAAAACGGAATAATCAACAGTGTTATAGGGGGTCGACTTGTACAAACAAATAAAAGTAAAGCGAAAACAAAACGGTTTCCATCGGAAGGTTTCGAGATTCGATTTCTACTTTCGAAAACATTTATTTATTTATTATTAAATTAAATTTATAAAAATTTCTTGCCTTGCTGCTGAGTACTTTTAATTATTTAATTTTTGTAATTCTAACAAATCTTTCATTTCAGATAAATAATGTGAGAAATATATACAAATTAATTTGACATTAGCAAAGAATTCATTAATTTCTTCTTGACGTATTATTAGAAATAAAATAGCTTAAATTATAATTATTGATATACAGTAAATGTAACCATTAAGATAAAAAAATAAATGTTATTGATAAATAAGTAAATATATTTTAAATTTGTTTAAAGAAAACAAATGTTTAATGAAAAATAAATAAATAAATACGACAAATTTGAGTTAGAAGAATAAATATTTTAACTTGTAATAAACTGTATCAAATATATATTAAATGAAGTTTATAAAAAAATAAATCTCTATAGAAAACGAAAATTAATTTAATCTATAACATTTAATGGTGTTATAAACTTCTAAATTAAATTATGATAGTTTACGTTCTCTCCATACGAAAACTATCGATGTTGAAAATAACATTGCACTAAAGTTACACTTCTAATAAAAGATTAAATTGTTTCTTGCAAGTTCGTTACATGATTAAAAAATTAATTTTGCGAGATTTTTATTTGAAATTATACAAATTTTATTGAATATTGTATTTGCATTTTTTCGTTCTTTCTGCCCTGTGAACACCAAGAAAGTTTTTAAATTACTGTATTGTATATCCATCGTGAATTCAACCAGTCCCTCAATGACGGCGTCCAGTGGCAAGACACAGAGCCCGACCTATCCGGGTCAGGCTCTATGTCTTATCACAAAAAATTCCTGGAAATTTGTTAGCCCAGATCCTAATACCCCGTTCGCACCGAGCATTTCGATCTAAATTGTGACTAAGGTCGGAGAGAGTTCCGTGGTGCGAACGCTCTCGACCGTTTCATTCTCGACTGAAACGAGGCTAAATCGCGATCGACTGGAGAGAGTTCTTGAAACTAGATCCAGTCATAAGAGAGATCCCACAATCCTACGCGCGCGAGAAAATACAAGATGGCTGCTGAACACGTGTCCGGCTATCGACAGAAAAATAAAAAAGACATCTGGAGAGACGATGACATCTGTCTATTATTAGATATACGGCAAGAAAAAGTATTTACAGTAGAGCCTCGATTATCCGACCCAATTGGGGACTGGGGTTGGTCGGATAATTGAAAAGTCGGATAACCGAAAAGTATGAAAAAATCCATTATTAGTGTAGTATATTATTATATCCCATGTAATTAGTATATTAGTATATCGCTATTAACCTACTTCGCGTTGAATTTTCATCGATGTTAAGCCTAACAAAAATTTTTTAAAATAATAATCATCGCTATTGTATCGTTAAAAATTAGAAAATTAA
>NW_019385016.1:209609-224052 GCF_000671375.1 Centruroides sculpturatus | reverse complement strand
TTTTGTTCGGTATACGACTTAATTCAATTATACGCGCCATCTATGAACAAGTAGCACTATCGGTGTACTACACTAGACTAGACGTTCGCGGTGCTATGGTTTATAACTTTGTTAAATTTCTTCTGATTTTAATTTGTAAGTAACATTTTATTATTTTTATTATTCACGAATTGCAAAAGGGCAACAGAAAAATAAAAAAAATGACTAGAATCACAACGGAACTGAAAAAAGAGATTGTTGAGAAATATGAAGGTGGCACGCGTGTTCGAAATTTAACTGTTGCATTCCATATTCCGAGAACGACGATATCGACAATCGTGAAAAATAAAAACATTATTAAATTTGCTAACGTTGCGAAAGGGGTTAAATCAATTTCTAAACAGAGATCGAAGACATTAGATCATGTCGAGAAATTGCTTTTGCTTTGGACAACTGAAAAACAGTGTGCCGGCGACAGCGTATCGGAAGAAATTATTTGCGAGAAAGTTAAAAGGATACATGCTGATCTCATGAAAAATCAAGCAGAAACTAGCGAGGAAAACGAGGTGTTTAAACCCAGCCATTTTTTTTACATGAGAACGGATTAATCATTTTTACATTACTTCTTATGGGAAAGGTTGGTTTGGTATACATCCTATTCGGTATAAGTCCAAACACCAGGAACGGATTAAGGTCGTATACCGAGGTTCCACTGTATTCATTTTTTTATCACTAACTGTTTAAATTCAAATACAAAACTCAGTTCAGAAGCTTTCCACATTTTTGTCAATTTTTCTGGTATAAAATATTCTTGTTTAAAAAGAAAGAAATCCTTGTTCATGCCTGGAAAATGGATTCACTTAAGAAGTTTTCAACTGAATTCCATTGAAAACTTGATATCTATATATTCTATATACATTTTTAATTGTATTGCTTTATTTTTAATTGTATTTTTATACATTTCAACTACCATCCCACCCCTGTAAGCCCCATAATGCTACCACAAATATTCCCCAAAATTATGTAATACTTCACTTTCAATATGCAACACCCACAACAGATCTCTGAAAGTTTCACAGTTGAAATTTGACAGCCAATCAAAAGCATACTTTCAACTTTTGAATGTTAAATGATGAAAAAAACTTATTATGAGTGCTTTCAAAAATTATAAATAATTAGCACATTTAAGATATGTTTCTGATTCAAGATGTAACAAACTGTATATTGAAATAAATCCAATTTATTAATTTCATACTAGTATACATTCATCTATACTAATATTATAAAGAGGTAATGTTTGTATGTATGTAAGTTTGTATGCAGCAGGTAATCTCCAAAACTACTCATCCGATTTCAAAAATTTTTTCACCAATATTTAGAATGGAACTTCAGGNGTAAAAATAATATTAAAGTAGCCAGACATAGCCAAATATTGTAGCGCCACATCACTAGCGGACATTTGAAATTTGCCAACTAGGGCGATCGGTTAACCGAGGTGGCGGTTAATCGGGGGTCGGATAATCGAAGCTCTACTGTATTTCTAACCAAAACTTCCATTTTGTTTGTTGGTGTTCGTGACTTACCGCGTAGTTATGTCAATTTTATCATCGCGTGTAATAGCCGGGTTCTTCTCAAGCGAGTTACCTGTGCGAACAGCACGATGTTCCACTGGCGACAGCCACAATCCAGATTGTGGGTAAATCGAGATCGAAGTGAGTCGTGGATTGTGTGCGAACGGGGTATAACACATTATTTACTGCAGTAAGTAACTTAAAAACAATTACGAATAAAATAAATAAATAAAACAATTGAAAACCCAAAAAGTAGATGCCATTTTGAAACCATTTATCATTTTATTCTCCTAATTTAGTCAAATTTTCAATAATACAAGCAATTTTAGACTGACCTAGACTCCACATTACCTGAGTGTACAACTGAAACTGAAAATGATGCAACTTCCATTCTGCAATGAAGTTTCTAAGAAAAATGATCATGAGCTTGATGCAGCGATCGTGTTTGTGTATTGGTAAATAAATATGTTAATTTTCTTTATTTTTTGTGTATTCAGTACGCTATATTGAACAAAATGGTTATGCGGCTCGCGCTCGTCATTCTCTCAGTTATGTGGCCCGCTGTGAAAAAAGTTTGGTGATCCCTGTTCTAGAGGATGAACAAGTAGGTCTAAAAAGCTCAAATTATAGACTTTAGTCTCTCTGGTTATCAGTGATAAAAATTATTTCAAAATACTTCTGTCTGGTATACTTAGTCTGTGGAAAATCTTTTGTGTAAAACTTGTGAAAATTTTCACACATTAATCCACAAAGCCACGTCAAGGCGACATCCATTTTGTGGTAGTTTTTTGATTTCCAGAAACTAACCCTGATTACTTGACAGAATAACAATCAAGGAATAAAACTGGATATTCGTTGCTATTCGATTGATTCATTAAGCCGAAATCGATGGCAAAAAATTCAATTATTAGGTTATTTTAATCAAATGTTTTTTGGGGACATTCTCATAAAAATTTGTCAATTTAAAATAAATATAGCAACGAATAAAAGATTACGCTAAAAATGTAAATATAACTGATGTAGATCAAAGAGTCTCGTCGTCAAACAGAACATCAATTTATATCCCGAAGGTCTTTCAACACCCAAATGAAGATCTGTCAGTCGTCATGTCCTCTACAGAAGAGAAAAACCTTGTTACCAACCTTAAATTGTATTTTTAAGGAGAAATGTGCAAACTAACCGGAAAATAGAGTACAAGTGTATATTTTAATCTTTCAGACCATATAAAAGCTGTAAGGTCTTCAATAGAATGCGTGTTAATCACATTCTACATTTTCAATGTAGAACTTGTAGTTAAACTTCCGAGTAAATAACGTTAATGCTGGTCGCGGTTGAACACTAACGCTGGGCACATAATAGATACTTGTTTCTAGCACTTTTATACATACATGTTATTAATAATTTTGGTTTGTAAACTGCTAGGTTGATTTGTAATACTCTAGGGTGAGGTTGGTGCTCCGTAAAGCGTGTGCGCGAATATGGCTTTTTGGATGCCGACGATACGGCGCTTCCACTCCGCCAATATTCGAATATACAATAGCAATCCTATCCTTTTTTTCACTTGTAGTATAGAAATTTGTAATAAGATACATAATGCGGTTATAATAAAATATTGCGCGATTATTTTCATATAATTAAAATTAATATGTATTTATTTTTTAGAAAATACGAGGGAAGCGGCGCATCCACCGCTTCCAATGACGGCACGCCCTGCAGTAGGCTAAATTTTATTTNCTTCCACTCCGCCAATATTCGAATATACAATAGCAATCCTATCCTTTTTTTCACTTGTAGTATAGAAATTTGTAATAAGATACATAATGCGGTTATAATAAAATATTGCGCGATTATTTTCATATAATTAAAATTAATATGTATTTATTTTTTAGAAAATACGAGGGAAGCGGCGCATCCACCGCTTCCAATGACGGCACGCCCTGCAGTAGGCTAAATTTTATTTTCCATCCAGTTTTCTGGCTTCATCGTAAAAGAAAATAATAAGTTTCATAACAATTATTTACACGTCATCTATAAGGTATACACAGTACAACAATGGTTTGCATTGTTTTGGACTTATTAGCTCTTACAGGAAACTCAGTAAATCAACGTTTGTATTAAAAATTGGCAATGCAACTAACAGGATTGGAATTTTGCATGAAACTGTTTAAATTAACAATAAATATAATAAAATCAAAAATAATTTCGGATATAATTATTTCAGTGTGTTGTTTAAAATTATAAGTTAATTCAATAGATATCTATTAGTGAAATTTATTATAAAAATTGAATAAAATAAATTCATAACAAAAATTTTATTACCTGGATTATTTGCATTGGCATAATTGCAATACACACTCAGTCAATCATTACTAAATACAGATATAATATGAAATATATAAAAAGAAAAATATGGAAATGATTCTTTGGAGATTCTTTCAGTGATACATAAATTTTGCCATATAAAGACTTAAAAATTATGTAAAATACATAGCTTAGCTTAAAGTTAAAAATATTACAAAATTAATGGGGGGAAACCACTTCAGATTTTAAAATAAAATTTGCATAGAAACACAATATATAATGTCTTATAATAAAATTAGTTATGTGAGTTATTTGAAATACAGACAAGAATTAAATTGTGCCATGTTTTAAATCTTGATTAATAAATTTACAACAATTTTTATTTAATGAAAAGCAAAAATTGTTTGTACAAGTTCAAGCCAGTTTTTAAGTAGAAATGAGACAGACTAGAATCATATTGCTCCAGAATAAATGATATAAAATTCCATAAACATGGAATAGGTAAATGTCATTCGACTGACATTTTTTCTGACTAAATTCAACAATTTTAANTTAGATGCGGTTTTTTGCATTTTTGATTGCATTTTAATAGGGTACGTCAACAAAATGTACACTAAGAAGGGATTTTTCGATATTCCCCCCGCGGGGGAAAGGGACAGGATTAAGGCTTACTGTGAAGAACTTGGCTTCTATTATACTATTTTAGATGCGAGTTTTTGCGTTTTTGATTGCGTTTTAATAGGGTATGTCAACAGAATGTACACTAAGAAGAAATTTTTCGAAAAATTCCCCCCCCAACGAGGGAAGTGTTATAACACATTTATAATAGATACATTTTGAGCCACAACAAGGCGTGGCGGGGTCTGCTAGTTGAAAAATAAAATGAATATGGTAAAATTTATCTTTATTTTGAAGATAAATTCATTTTATATAACAGAAACAAAGTTTGATGTTTAAAAAAAAAAATAAATACCTGGACAATTCCAACTCCAATACCAATTCCAATTATTATGGTGAGATGATCTTTCAAATATTTCTTTAATTGAGGCACACAACCCTATAAAACAATATTAATTAATCAATTTAATAAATAGGTTCAAAATACACACACACAAATTGCTGTAATTAATTCCAAAATTATATACAAGAAATCATATTTTATGAAATGTAGAGAATTTCATTTTAAATCCTTTCTCATCTTGTCATAAATTCAAATTTCACCATCAAATGATTTGCATGATATACAAAAAATAGAAAAAATTTTATATTAAATCAAATTCATTTTTAAATTTTTAATAATAATAAAGTAACAGAATATATCACAGCCATTTATTGTTAATGATTTTACCATAAAAAAATCATTGTTTTTCAAACATATCTGAAGTTATAATAGACTATCAAGTTTATTATAATTTTAAATTATGTTTCATTACTTCAATGTAATAAAATTCAAGACAAAATTGTAAATCATTTCACTTTATTCCTAAATTTCAGAACATAATCTTGAGTATTATATCACCTTTCATTTTAAATATATTTTGCACTAAACCAAAAGTTTTTCAAAAACATCTAAACATAAGTTTCTGTTTACCCAAAACTGCTCATCATCTTTTTATTTTATTATACTTGTGCTTTTGGATTCCTAAAGAAAACCCATCTTCAGGAATATTAACAGACAAAATTAAAAAATATCAAATAACCATTAAGAACTACATTTATACACTTGATATACAATAAATAAATATTTTTATATTTATGCAAACTGGCCTTTTTTTATATTTAAAATTAGCATGCAAACTATAGAAATATAAGTTGAAAGATTTATACAATATTACAATACAAAATTATGTTGTTTGATATTTTCAAGATACACTTGAGCAAAACAAAAGAAAAAAAAAATTAAAAAAAGATATATTTATATACAATATGGAGTATTTATAAATCTATAGCTTGATATATGTACATTTGAGAGTATTCTATTTGGTATATATCATTACTTTCTTCACATGGCATGTAAGTGCCAACAATGATATAATATGTTACTCATAATACATTATGTTGTATTTCAACATAATCACTAGATCTTTTTTGGCACAATTTTGAAACTTTTCCAGCATTCAGGCCTTGAATACTTCTGCTTCTTCATTGCGAATGGCACAGCATAAAACAATAGAGAAGATGAGACCTAATATCTAGAAAATTTTTTAAAAAATATATGTAATTATATTACAACTGATAAAAAAAGAATCGTAAATAATTTTTAGCAATACAGTAAGCCCTCAATTTAACAGGATAATTAGAGAAAGGAGCATCAACTATTACCAAAGATCTATTAAATCAAACATATTTTTAAAATATGTTTTATACTATTCATGAATTGAAAGTTATAAGTTTTTCTTAAAACAACTTTTTTTCTTGGTCCATCAAATTGGAGTACATTAAATTGAAGA
Organism: Centruroides sculpturatus; assembly: GCF_000671375.1. NCBI lineage: Eukaryota > Metazoa > Arthropoda > Arachnida > Scorpiones > Buthidae > Centruroides > Centruroides sculpturatus. Next base: position 217,751 of record NW_019385016.1, on the reverse strand, counting down.
CCTACTGTACCATAATTATTATTAATAAAAAATACACATTGTGTTTATATACAAAATTATAATTTCCAATAATTTTAGGTACATACATTTCACAACATGAGAACATCTTTCCAGATGAGAAGATTTTACAATATTTTCACCAGAAGTTTTTAATTGTATCGTTTTAAATTTATCACGCATATCACATGCTTAAAAATAATAATGAGTCGTTATCATTATTACAATCTTACTATAACACCTGAGCTTCACTGAGAGATTTCTTTATTAACAAACATTTTCATTTGTTAATAAAGAATTCTCTCAGATGTTATAGTAAGATTCTACTTCTTCATGCTGAGTACACCTGGTCTTATTGTTATTGTTTTAATAAAACTAATATAATTTTATGCAAAAGAAAAATACTTTATAATTAATTAATTCTTTCTAATAAAGATAGAAATTTTCTTAATCAATGGTTAGGAAGAGTTATTAAAAACATGTATATTTACTAGAAATGTGATACAGAATTCTACCAATACAATCAAATTTGAATAATTTTCTAACTGATCTGATCCTGATACTTGCTTTTATCCATACTCAACAGGTACCAATAATTAAACAAATGCTTTCAGATTTTCATTTAAGAATACAGTGGCACCTCGGTATACGTCTGCTTTAGAATACATCCAATTCGGAATATGTCCTATTTGGACGAAACAAATTTTGCTCGGTATATGACTTTTGTTCGGTATACGACTTAATTCAATTATACGCGCCATCTATGAACAAGTAGAACTATTGGTGTACTACACTAGACTAGACGTTCGCGGTGCTATGGTTTATAACTTTGTTAAATTTCTTCTGATTTTAATTTGTAAGTAACATTTTATTATTTTTATTATTCACGAATTGCAAAAGGGCAACAGAAAAATAAAAAAAATGACTAGAATCACAACGGAACTGAAAAAAGAGATTGTTGAGAAATATGAAGGTGGCACGCGTGTTCGAGATTTAACTGTTGCATTCCATATTCCGAGAACGACGATATCGACAATCGTGAAAAATAAAAACATTATTAAATTTGCTAACGTTGCGAAAGGGGTTAAATCAATTTCTAAACAGAGATCGAAGACATTAGATCATGTCGAGAAATTGCTTTTGCTTTGGATAACTGAAAAACAGNGCGTTGAATTTTCATCGATGTTAAGCCTAACAAAAATTTTTTAAAATAATAATCATCGCTATTGTATCGTTAAAAATTAGAAAAGTAAGCCTCGTTTAAATACTGGCTCCCTTTCATGGTCGAATGAGTGTTGCCAGCTAAAACACGTAAAAATAATATTAAAGTAGCCAGACATAGCCAAATATTGTAGCGCCACATCACTAGCGGACATTTGAAATTTGCCAACTAGGGCGATCGGTTAACCGAGGTGGCGGTTAATCGGGGGTCGGATAATCGAAGCTCTACTGTATTTCTAACCAAAACTTCCATTTTGTTTGTTGGTGTTCGTGACTTACCGCGTAGTTATGTCAATTTTATCATCGCGTGTAATAGCCGGGTTCTTCTCAAGCGAGTTACCTGTGCGAACAGCACGATGTTCCACTGGCGACAGCCACAATCCAGATTGTGGGTAAATCGAGATCGAAGTGAGTCGTGGATTGTGTGCGAACGGGGTATAACACATTATTTACTGCAGTAAGTAACTTAAAAACAATTACGAATAAAATAAATAAATAAAACAATTGAAAACCCAAAAAGTAGATGCCATTTTGAAACCATTTATCATTTTATTCTCCTAATTTAGTCAAATTTTCAATAATACAAGCAATTTTAGACTGACCTAGACTCCACATTACCTGAGTGTACAACTGAAACTGAAAATGATGCAACTTCCATTCTGCAATGAAGTTTCTAAGAAAAATGATCATGAGCTTGATGCAGCGATCGTGTTTGTGTATTGGTAAATAAATATGTTAATTTTCTTTATTTTTTGTGTATTCAGTACGCTATATTGAACAAAATGGTTATGCGGCTCGCGCTCGTCATTCTCTCAGTTATGTGGCCCGCTGTGAAAAAAGTTTGGTGATCCCTGTTCTAGAGGATGAACAAGTAGGTCTAAAAAGCTCAAATTATAGACTTTAGTCTCTCTGGTTATCAGTGATAAAAATTATTTCAAAATACTTCTGTCTGGTATACTTAGTCTGTGGAAAATCTTTTGTGTAAAACTTGTGAAAATTTTCACACATTAATCCACAAAGCCACGTCAAGGCGACATCCATTTTGTGGTAGTTTTTTGATTTCCAGAAACTAACCCTGATTACTTGACAGAATAACAATCAAGGAATAAAACTGGATATTCGTTGCTATTCGATTGATTCATTAAGCCGAAATCGATGGCAAAAAATTCAATTATTAGGTTATTTTAATCAAATGTTTTTTGGGGACATTCTCATAAAAATTTGTCAATTTAAAATAAATATAGCAACGAATAAAAGATTACGCTAAAAATGTAAATATAACTGATGTAGATCAAAGAGTCTCGTCGTCAAACAGAACATCAATTTATATCCCGAAGGTCTTTCAACACCCAAATGAAGATCTGTCAGTCGTCATGTCCTCTACAGAAGAGAAAAACCTTGTTACCAACCTTAAATTGTATTTTTAAGGAGAAATGTGCAAACTAACCGGAAAATAGAGTACAAGTGTATATTTTAATCTTTCAGACCATATAAAAGCTGTAAGGTCTTCAATAGAATGCGTGTTAATCACATTCTACATTTTCAATGTAGAACTTGTAGTTAAACTTCCGAGTAAATAACGTTAATGCTGGTCGCGGTTGAACACTAACGCTGGGCACATAATAGATACTTGTTTCTAGCACTTTTATACATACATGTTATTAATAATTTTGGTTTGTAAACTGCTAGGTTGATTTGTAATACTCTAGGGTGAGGTTGGTGCTCCGTAAAGCGTGTGCGCGAATATGGCTTTTTGGATGCCGACGATACGGCGCTTCCACTCCGCCAATATTCGAATATACAATAGCAATCCTATCCTTTTTTTCACTTGTAGTATAGAAATTTGTAATAAGATACATAATGCGGTTATAATAAAATATTGCGCGATTATTTTCATATAATTAAAATTAATATGTATTTATTTTTTAGAAAATACGAGGGAAGCGGCGCATCCACCGCTTCCAATGACGGCACGCCCTGCAGTAGGCTAAATTTTATTTTCCATCCAGTTTTCTGGCTTCATCGTAAAAGAAAATAATAAGTTTCATAACAATTATTTACACGTCATCTATAAGGTATACACAGTACAACAATGGTTTGCATTGTTTTGGACTTATTAGCTCTTACAGGAAACTCAGTAAATCAACGTTTGTATTAAAAATTGGCAATGCAACTAACAGGATTGGAATTTTGCATGAAACTGTTTAAATTAACAATAAATATAATAAAATCAAAAATAATTTCGGATATAATTATTTCAGTGTGTTGTTTAAAATTATAAGTTAATTCAATAGATATCTATTAGTGAAATTTATTATAAAAATTGAATAAAATAAATTCATAACAAAAATTTTATTACCTGGATTATTTGCATTGGCATAATTGCAATACACACTCAGTCAATCATTACTAAATACAGATATAATATGAAATATATAAAAAGAAAAATATGGAAATGATTCTTTGGAGATTCTTTCAGTGATACATAAATTTTGCCATATAAAGACTTAAAAATTATGTAAAATACATAGCTTAGCTTAAAGTTAAAAATATTACAAAATTAATGGGGGGAAACCACTTCAGATTTTAAAATAAAATTTGCATAGAAACACAATATATAATGTCTTATAATAAAATTAGTTATGTGAGTTATTTGAAATACAGACAAGAATTAAATTGTGCCATGTTTTAAATCTTGATTAATAAATTTACAACAATTTTTATTTAATGAAAAGCAAAAATTGTTTGTACAAGTTCAAGCCAGTTTTTAAGTAGAAATGAGACAGACTAGAATCATATTGCTCCAGAATAAATGATATAAAATTCCATAAACATGGAATAGGTAAATGTCATTCGACTGACATTTTTTCTGACTAAATTCAACAATTTTAAACTATTAACAAGTTCTTAAACTGCACACTTTACTTGTGCATGGTGTTTTCCTTTCAATTTTATTGCTAAAAGTGATGAAAGATTTTTTTTAACAGTTTTACTGATTGTCAAATGAATTATACATACTGTATTTGTACATATGCCGATCACTTTGTTCTAAAATTCATCATATAATTGGAACATTGACATATACAACTTCACACCATTTATTAAACATTAACTAACGAAACAACATAAAATATATTAATAATTTAATATAGAAAAAATAGTCATTTTTGTGCTCTATCTTATCATTTGTACAAGGTATTGGAAAAGGAAGCAAATGTTTTGTAATGTAAACATTGCTGTAATTCATAAACTTTCTATTGTAATGATCATTAAATGTAAAAAAAGCAATAGTAGAAGTAAAATTATAAAATTAATAAAAAGAAATCTCATTTAAAATATTGTATACAGAATACTTAAATATAATTGTTTATCTTAGATTCCTTTAACTGAAGTTATAGATTCATTCAAAATAATTGAAATCCTTAAATTTCCTTAAATTGGTTTATAAAAACACAACCAAATACTTGGTTGAATTAATAAGTAAAATAATTATAAAGTTTGTATGAAAATTAAGTTAAAAAAAAGGGTATTAGAAAATGAAAATTTTTCTCAGATTGGTCTCCAAATAGGCAGTTGTTACTTTAACTTATTTATTAATATTTACCAAGAAAGGGATGCATTACAAAAATACAGTATTCCAGAAGTCTGAAACAATAGGAGTTATGTTGATCTTCATTATTTTTTTTACAGGTAAAACAATGCTAAATGAAGTGGAATGAATTCAAGTTATTTTGATTGTAGAAACCTGCAGTCAGCATGAAATTACTGAAGAGTTTAACAAGTTGCATCTACTCAGTGTGTGATTGATAGGAAGTTTGGATACACTTAAATTCATCATTGACTTCATGTTGACTGTGGTGGATCCCCATCATCAAATTAACTTGAACTTTTTTCTCATCACTTGGTGCCATGTTTTATATGTAAAAAAAATCAAAATAATTCTCATGGTTCCACACTTTGGGACATCCTGCAATATGAATAAAGTGCATTTTTTAACTCAATTATTGAAAAAAGACATTTAAGTAATGCTAAAATATTCCGGTTTCATTAACAATAAATATTATTATGTGATATGTAATTGACATAAATGATACATCAACTGTTATTAATATTGAAAAATAATTATACTTGTAAGATTAGAAGCTTTAAAATTCAACATATTCCATTTTACTGATCAAACTTCCAACCATTTTACTTACATACAAATTAATCTTAACTAATTATAACATCAAAATATTAATTATCCTAGAGCATTTAACTATTATCTTAGTGTTATGATGTAATTAAATGGCTTAATATTTTAAATATAATTCAAATCAGCTGTAAATACTAAGTTTTTTGTATAAATTTAAGCTGATTTATTTAAAATCTATAATTCACATAAAAAGTGTTCAGTATTTACCAGTTTTGCTGAGTTGAATTTCAAAAAATATATCACTTTTTGATGATTCTAAGACTAATATAATTATAATTAGTTGTCTCGAAATTTTCACTATTATAATGAATATTCAATAGTAAACTTTTAAAGAAGTTAATCATTATTAACAAAAATAATTGCATTAGATATGAAAATAAAAATTTTGAATTAATAATTATATGATATAAATTAGCATTAATAAATAAAAAGTTTTTAGGTCAACTTAAAAGATATTTTGGTTTAAATATAACTAGTGTTATTCATTTTTGTTGCTTATGTTATCACTTATACCTGAACAAATTTAACTATTTTGTTAACCTTTTCCACTTATGTTTATTTTTTTGATAAAGCTAGGCTATTTCTTTCATCTATTTTTAAATACAATCATAAAATATAACTGTACATTTTGTTTTTTTAAAATACTTTCCCAAACATTGCACCAAGGACTGTTGAGCGGTAGAGGAGGACGGATCACTCTTACAATTCAGATTTGCCACATGATGGTATTTATAAAACTTGGTGAAATAATTTTTGGAAAAATTTGGGCAACTTAAAACTTTGATCATCAACTGAAATTATCATAGTTGTTTCAGATCTTAAAATATTCAAACTAAATTACTGATTAAACTCTTCACATTATGTACAAAGTCAGTATGCATATATCCTTAACAGCAGTATAAATTTTAATTGTAGAAATATAAGTTGAAAGATTTATACAATATTACAATACAAAATTATGTTGTTTGATATTTTCAAGATACACTTGAGCAAAACAAAAGAAAAAAAAAATTAAAAAAAGATATATTTATATACAATATGGAGTATTTATAAATCTATAGCTTGATATATGTACATTTGAGAGTATTCTATTTGGTATATATCATTACTTTCTTCACATGGCATGTAAGTGCCAACAATGATATAATATGTTACTCATAATACATTATGTTGTATTTCAACATAATCACTAGATCTTTTTTGGCACAATTTTGAAACTTTTCCAGCATTCAGGCCTTGAATACTTCTGCTTCTTCATTGCGAATGGCACAGCATAAAACAATAGAGAAGATGAGACCTAATATCTAGAAAATTTTTTAAAAAATATATGTAATTATATTACAACTGATAAAAAAAGAATCGTAAATAATTTTTAGCAATACAGTAAGCCCTCAATTTAACAGGATAATTAGAGAAAGGAGCATCAACTATTACCAAAGATCTATTAAATCAAACATATTTTTAAAATATGTTTTATACTATTCATGAATTGAAAGTTATAAGTTTTTCTTAAAACAACTTTTTTTCTTGGTCCATCAAATTGGAGTACATTAAATTGAAGACCTACTGTACCATAATTATTATTAATAAAAAATACACATTGTGTTTATATACAAAATTATAATTTCCAATAATTTTAGGTACATACATTTCACAACATGAGAACATCTTTCCAGATGAGAAGATTTTACAATATTTTCACCAGAAGTTTTTAATTGTATCGTTTTAAATTTATCACGCATATCACATGCTTAAAAATAATAATGAGTCGTTATCATTATTACAATCTTACTATAACACCTGAGCTTCACTGAGAGATTTCTTTATTAACAAACATTTTCATTTGTTAATAAAGAATTCTCTCAGATGTTATAGTAAGATTCTACTTCTTCATGCTGAGTACACCTGGTCTTATTGTTATTGTTTTAATAAAACTAATATAATTTTATGCAAAAGAAAAATACTTTATAATTAATTAATTCTTTCTAATAAAGATAGAAATTTTCTTAATCAATGGTTAGGAAGAGTTATTAAAAACATGTATATTTACTAGAAATGTGATACAGAATTCTACCAATACAATCAAATTTGAATAATTTTCTAACTGATCTGATCCTGATACTTGCTTTTATCCATACTCAACAGGTACCAATAATTAAACAAATGCTTTCAGATTTTCATTTAAGAATACAGTGGCACCTCGGTATACGTCTGCTTTAGAATACATCCAATTCGGAATATGTCCTATTTGGACGAAACAAATTTTGCTCGGTATATGACTTTTGTTCGGTATACGACTTAATTCAATTATACGCGCCATCTATGAACAAGTAGAACTATTGGTGTACTACACTAGACTAGACGTTCGCGGTGCTATGGTTTATAACTTTGTTAAATTTCTTCTGATTTTAATTTGTAAGTAACATTTTATTATTTTTATTATTCACGAATTGCAAAAGGGCAACAGAAAAATAAAAAAAATGACTAGAATCACAACGGAACTGAAAAAAGAGATTGTTGAGAAATATGAAGGTGGCACGCGTGTTCGAGATTTAACTGTTGCATTCCATATTCCGAGAACGACGATATCGACAATCGTGAAAAATAAAAACATTATTAAATTTGCTAACGTTGCGAAAGGGGTTAAATCAATTTCTAAACAGAGATCGAAGACATTAGATCATGTCGAGAAATTGCTTTTGCTTTGGATAACTGAAAAACAGTGTGCC
>NW_019385016.1:178152-209128 GCF_000671375.1 Centruroides sculpturatus | reverse complement strand
GATTTCAAAAATTTTTTCACCAATATTTAGAATGGAACTTCAGGGTGGACATAGGCTGTATATTATTCCGTTAAACATGGGGGATGGACAGTTCTTTACGGTAAGCCTTACGGGGAAGGCTTACCGTAAAGAACTCTGCTTCTATTTATACTATTTTAGATGCGGTTTTTTGCATTTTTGATTGCATTTTAATAGGGTACGTCAACAAAATGTACACTAAGAAGGGATTTTTCGATATTCCCCCCGCGGGGGAAAGGGACAGGATTAAGGCTTACTGTGAAGAACTTGGCTTCTATTATACTATTTTAGATGCGAGTTTTTGCGTTTTTGATTGCGTTTTAATAGGGTATGTCAACAGAATGTACACTAAGAAGAAATTTTTCGAAAAATTCCCCCCCCAACGAGGGAAGTGTTATAACACATTTATAATAGATACATTTTGAGCCACAACAAGGCGTGGCGGGGTCTGCTAGTTGAAAAATAAAATGAATATGGTAAAATTTATCTTTATTTTGAAGATAAATTCATTTTATATAACAGAAACAAAGTTTGATGTTTAAAAAAAAAAATAAATACCTGGACAATTCCAACTCCAATACCAATTCCAATTATTATGGTGAGATGATCTTTCAAATATTTCTTTAATTGAGGCACACAACCCTATAAAACAATATTAATTAATCAATTTAATAAATAGGTTCAAAATACACACACACAAATTGCTGTAATTAATTCCAAAATTATATACAAGAAATCATATTTTATGAAATGTAGAGAATTTCATTTTAAATCCTTTCTCATCTTGTCATAAATTCAAATTTCACCATCAAATGATTTGCATGATATACAAAAAATAGAAAAAATTTTATATTAAATCAAATTCATTTTTAAATTTTTAATAATAATAAAGTAACAGAATATATCACAGCCATTTATTGTTAATGATTTTACCATAAAAAAATCATTGTTTTTCAAACATATCTGAAGTTATAATAGACTATCAAGTTTATTATAATTTTAAATTATGTTTCATTACTTCAATGTAATAAAATTCAAGACAAAATTGTAAATCATTTCACTTTATTCCTAAATTTCAGAACATAATCTTGAGTATTATATCACCTTTCATTTTAAATATATTTTGCACTAAACCAAAAGTTTTTCAAAAACATCTAAACATAAGTTTCTGTTTACCCAAAACTGCTCATCATCTTTTTATTTTATTATACTTGTGCTTTTGGATTCCTAAAGAAAACCCATCTTCAGGAATATTAACAGACAAAATTAAAAAATATCAAATAACCATTAAGAACTACATTTATACACTTGATATACAATAAATAAATATTTTTATATTTATGCAAACTGGCCTTTTTTTATATTTAAAATTAGCATGCAAACTATCTCAAAAATATTTAAAAACTTTAATAATATAATATTTAAAGTTTTGAGATGTTTTATAATTATATAGTTACATGACATGTATTTATAAGTTTAAGAATTTCTTATATTCATGGAAGCTTAAATATTTAAAAATCTAGAGATTGATTTCAGATAAAATCTAATTTAAAATATTAAATACAAAATTATCATAATTAAAGTTTATCAAACTAGTATGCAACAAAACTATCAAGAAACTTTTATATTTATCATATCCCCCCAAAAAGATAATGCAATAGAATTAATACAAAAATCATCTAAAACTAATTGAAACATGAGAAAATGCTCTTTATTAATTTATTTTTTTATTCTTTATCTAAATTTAGAATAAATATAATGTCTCTTCCTAAATAACAGCTTGTTTGAAAATCTGAAAAACAAAATTTTTGTCCAATTTGGGATTCAAACCTATGGCTTGGAAACCAAGAACTATGCCTTAACACAAATTATCAATATTAGACCTGATTACATAAGATACAAATACATTACAGAATTAATTTACATAGTATAATTTTGTACAATGTAAAAGTAATTTTGAAATATTTATTTATGATCATACATAAAATAATTGATATACAGTGGGCGATCGGTTAACGAACACTTTCGCGAAAGATTTTTATGTTCAGACAACGAACACATGATTGGATAACAAACACCTCACAGAACAAACACAAGAAGAAGCAATGTAAAATAATGAATATCGATTGGTCTTCCCTTGTCTTTGGACAACAATTCAAAACATTTTGGAGCGTGGGAGACATCAACATCGACACTCAACCCGGTATATACTGATCGAATAGTATTCCTCTGAACTTTGAAACTCTCCATTGTAATTCCAGCCTTTTATTTTTCTGACAGAAAAATTTTTTCTAGTATTCACGAGACTGTCGGGCGGGCACTCGTTAAGTTTTGCGTTGGTTTTTATTTTCGAAAGATGAGAGTATAATAGCAAAGATAGAGAGTGGGCAGATGTCTGATGTTGCTGGGCAGTAGGGGAAAGGAGGGATAGATGGAACCACTTACCCACCCTGATGTCTGTTGTTGTTGGGCAGTATGGCTTGAATAGGTCTACAGTAGGCCATAGTTAAATCTTATCTAAGAAAGATATTGTATTATCAAGGAGACTCAAGCAGCTTAAGGAGTAACAAAAATCACATCTTAGAAATAAAGAACATTGAAGAGCTCATAATGGAACCTGAAACTGATCTGATGACAGAAGAATGCCAAGAACTCTTCAATGAACAACACCAAGGAACTCGGAGAGATATGTTTTCTTCTGAAAAAGGGAATTAATGTTGATATCTGCTATTAAACATTTTTTTCAAGAAGTGGGATGATGTCAGAATGACAATCTTAGAATGGCATTCAAACTAGGTTGAGGTTAATAGTCTTAGGGATCTCTACAATTACAATGCTATTAATTACTTCTGAAAAATCTTAAAGTAGTGAGAAAAGCAATTGACATTAGACAGATTCTTTAACCCCCACAAACAGAAAAAAACATGACTAATAAAAATGCAAGACTGTGTATATATGCATTTTTATTATTACATGTAAATAAATGTAGTAAGAAAGTATATATTTTTTATTTTTTGGGGTCTCCAGAACGAATTAATCAAATTCCCATAAAAACCTGTGGTAAATCGATAATCGGTTGACGAACAATTCGGATAGCGAACAAAGTCTTGGAACAGATTATGTTTGTTAACCAATCACACACTGTATTGTAATTATTCAACACATCTGTATTTAAGTTTTTCATCAAAATATAGATTTTTAAACTACAGTAGAATTCATTTATATAATCACTTGGGACTTGACTATATTCATAATGTTAATTGAACAACAATTAGAACTAGGACATTTATATACTAAAAATCATATAAATCCTAGCTCTAAAGATAACATTAAATGAAGTAAATAAACAATACTACAATTAACAGAAATTTTGGTTTTATTTATTCTGAAATTAAAAAGCAATTAAAAAATGTGTTTAAATCTTAATATTAATAAATAAATTTATCTAGTGGTGTTTGCCTGCTACATTTTACAGTAAAGTTTTTAATAGCAGCAAGAATATAATTGAAGTAAGAAGCACCAACAATCTAAAAACTAGTTGTTTTTTCTTTTCAAGAAAATAAAAATTAAAATAATTAATGTGTAATGTTTACAGCATTAGTTAACATTGATAACAATTGCAAGTGATCAGCCACATGATGAGGAAAACAATATGAAAAGACAACTTCAAATGCCATTTACCTATGGTTGCGGGTTCATTGAGATAAAATGAGTTCTTCCCAAAAGATACTGAAACTTCAATTCCGGGACATACAGTAGATATGTATTTTTACTCTACCAGTGACAGAAATATATTTAAAATAAGAAAAAAATATATACTTTGTTGTAGGAACAAATTTCAGAATAAAGTCTTTTGTCACTATACGACAGAAAAAAATCCAGGATATCAGCAAACCTATGTTTATCTGAAGATAATAACTATAACTAAACTCTGATTACAATAAGCAAAGTTTTGTATGCATTTTAATTTGTGTTTTAGAACTGCTAATTCTGATAACATTACATATTGTGTTTTTACACTATCCATGATTACAGTAAAGGATTTCTACTGCATTAAGCAAAACTGAACATTTCTCAAAATTCATAGTAGATAAATACACAACATTTTTAAAATAATAAATAATTTCTTATTTAAAAATGTTAAAATACTGAAATTTAAATACAGTAGTATCTAGTACTTTGATTATTTCAGAGTTTGAAAGCTAAATTTGACAAAAGTTCATCCTTCAAACTGTTCATCCAGTGAAAACGAGTTCAAACTGTGCATCCAGTGAAAAAATGTGTTCAAAGCATAAATGCAATCTGTTTTATATCCAAGTTGTCTCTCACTCTGTCATTACACCTATATTTTCAGTGCTTTTTTTTTGCTTTATTTTTTATATGTATTGTATTCATCCATTTATATGTGTTATTCATCCATCTTTAACAAGTTTTTGCTGCAATTTTTCTTTGTTGACAGTTTTTTGAGATCCTGTACATTTTGTATCCTTTAGTTCAAAATTCCTAAACAGAACTTTTTAAACCAGATTTGACTCTTTTGAAGTCTAGAAGCATCTTCCCCATATATATTAAAATTATTTTTTTACTGCTTGTACAGTGTTACATACTTTCCAAAACTCAAAATATAGCAAAATAAGCTTTTTATCTGAAGCATTATAATTACAACTCAATTTTATTCAAACAAATTGTGAAGTAAAAAGTTTAAAATAAGCTTCTAAACAAAGAATGCAATCACATATTAGCAATAATGTGTTAAGTTTCACAATTGTTATAATTAAATCATGTCCATGTTAAGTAAGGACAGTTCAAAAATACATAAAAACTTTCTTTTCAATCCAATATAACCTTCATTTATTAAAAAAAAAGCATGGCATCCAAGAAGTACGTGGAGGCAACAAAATCTAAGAGAAAAGTTGTAATATTGATGATTGAGGTGAAAAAGGTGAATGCAAAACACTTGTGACACATCTGGTGGAATGTTTAAGATGCCAAAGTCAACTGTTAAGTAAATACTGTATAATGAAATGAAAATTGAATTATTTTATTTATTGTTCTCTGGTTTTAATTTATTACCAAAGCATTTAATTGTGTTATTTTTAAATTTTATGTGTATTTGCTGTTTTAAGTTTATCAATAAGGATATTGTTTAGGGTCCGGAAATGGATTAATTCACTTTCCATTATTTCTTATGGGAAAAATTGATTCAGACTTCAAATGACCTCCTGGAACAAATTAAATTCGAAGTATGAGGCACCATTGTATGTTATTTAATAATAATGTTTTATTATTAATAACAGGAAGGTTAAGACAAGAGATAACTATAGGTGAGGAACAATTTGGTTTCATGCCAGGCAGAGGAACAACAGATACAATCTTTGCTGTAAAACAGCTGATGAAAAAGTAGAAAGATGCAGGCAGAACTGCACATGGTATTCATAAACCTGGAGAAAGTATACCACAGGATGCCTAGACAGGAGGTATGGAAATGTATGAGGGTAAAGGGAATACCATAAAATCATATAAATGTACAAGGAAGCAATGACTAAAGTAAAGAGTAATGTAGGTATGAAGAGGGATTCACTGAGTTGGACTGCAGCAGGGCCCAGCCCTTAGCCCATTTCTGTTCAATTTGGTGATAGATGTATTGGTAGAAGATGTGAAGAGCAAGGCACCACAAAGTATGATGTTTGCAGACATTGTTTTATGTAAAACATCCAGAGATAAGATAGAGAAAAAGCTGGAGGAATAGAGAAAAGTACTGGAAGAGAGAGACATGTAGATCAACAGAGCAAAGACAGTATATATGACATCAGATGAAGGGGATGAGAATTATATACAACTCCAGGTAAAAATAACAGCTTCCAAATTTAAGTATCTGGGATCATATGTAGCAAATGATAAAGGAATGAGTACAGAAATCCAGCATAGTTCAGAATGGATGGCTGAACTAGAGAAAGATGAATGAGATGCAGTGTGATAAAAAAAAATAAGCTGCAAAATGAATGAAGATTATACAAAATTATGATAATACCTGCAATGATGTACAGTGCTGAGATGCAAACAATTACAAGAGCCCAGGAAAAGAAGATGGATACGGTGGAGATGAGAATGCTGAGATACATGTGTGGGTATGACGAAAACAATGAAATTAGGAATGATTACATAAGAGGAACAGTCAAAGTGGGTCCTATAAGTATGATGATGCAGGAAAATAGATTAAGATGGTTGGATATGTGGAGAGAAGTAAGGACTATATTGGAAAGAGGATTGAGTGTTGAAAGTGATAAAGAGAAGGAAGTATGGAAGATTGCTGCTGAGACAGAGAGACAAGGTGGCAGAGGATTTCAGAGAAAGGGGATGGAGGTGAGAGGATACCCTGGAGAGAAAGAAGTGGACAAATTAAAAATGGGAATGCTGAACCCTATATAAACATGGGAAAAAGCTAACAAGTAAGTCAAAGAAATAGATGATTTCATTACCAATAACATGTTAAAATTACCTCACTATAAAGTCCCTCAAAGTCTTCACCAGAATTCTTTAAATTCCTTGCTTCTTCACAGTTAACATTTGGCTTGCAACAGGTACTGGGAACTTTATAATCACCACTAGCTTGTCCACCAATTCCTACATCACGTACATCTTTTTCTCCTTTGTTATTATATGCAGACTGGTGCCAATCTCCAGGTGCATTGGCACCACAACATTGAAGCTAAAATTGTAAAATTACTAAAATTTATAATATTTTGTACAATAAAATATAAAATGATAGAATATTAAAGGCATACATTATGCTGCATTGCATCGACTGTCTTAACCAATGTATTCTGTTTCATGGAATCTTCTTGTATGCTATAATTTTTAACCATATTGGTTACTTGTATGGTAATCAAATCTTTAACCTGAAAGTAATGATAAAATTTCCCATCTTAAATATTAACGATAGACAATGTAGATAAATTTATAATATATTTAGATTGTAAATTATTACTGATTTTGCCAAAAGAATTTGATTATGCAGATAAATATTTTAAATAGTTTAAACAGTTGAAAACTATTTCCAAGTTATTTGAATTAATTATTATTTGAATAATCAAATATTTTTAAGAACAGAATACTTAAGTTCAATATTCATCATAAGCAATTATCTGAAAAACAATTAGATTAATATATCTATACAATTTAAAATTTGATTTTGATAATGGAACAAATATAGAAATTTGAGACATAGAAAAAAGTTAAGAACTACAAAAGAACTGCATATATTATTGAAGTAATAATTTTAGTATATTTTTAAAAATTTTTAAAACACACTTTTACTGTCATGTTTCTCGAGACTGGGGAAATAATGGAAAATGGTGGAGTGGCCTTACCTTCATTTTCCATTACAATGCATTTACATACATAAATGATTAAATTCTACATTTGATTAAGTTTATTAGGTTTCAGGGTAGGGAAGGACAGTTGGCATGAGCCATCCACTAAAACATCATTAAAATGCATTATCATCTTAGATATGCCCAAAAAGTTTCAGCCATCTATTTTAAGTAAAAGTTGATGAAATTTTAGTTGCTTTATATATTCTCAAATTTTACAAGTTAAGTAAAAACATTTATTAAAAAATAATCTTAAGAACTTTTATTTCTAATTATGACATTATATTAATTATACTTTAACAGTATTATGAACACTTTTGCTTCCAATCCCTGTAATTTTTGGGATTCATCCAAAAATTTTCTAAAAGAATCCAAAATAAACAAACTTCCATTTCTGATAAAATGATATTTGATGCCTATAAATCTAATAATGCAAAAATTTTTTTCAAATTATACCCAAGGCAGATTATAAACCATTTATGCTATACAACTATACCAATTAATACAGTTATTCCTTTTTAGAAGTAAAAAGACACCATAGATAAGTTAAGGTCCTCAATTTCATTCCAGACTCCATTCCATTAATTTCCTATATAAAACTCATACTGATTATGGCTATAATTTTATCCAGAATTTTTTATAAGATACTTTAACATAACCTTGTATTGAAACATCTACCATTATACCAATACCAAAAAAAGACAAAATCTTTTCAACCCATTTCTTTATATGTCACAATGCTTAGAATTTTAAAAATATGCATCTTCAATAAAATTTACATTCTGATAACATCAAAACTCTCACTAATTCAACATTATAGATTGTGTAATCAATCACTTACTACTAACTTACTTGATACAACCTTTACCATATAATTCTAGATAACTTTGAAGAAAAAAAAAACACATATGCAGCATTCAACTTAGCAGCATTAGTCTGCTTTTCACTCCTGACTGAATTACTACTTTTTAGCCTGATTATACAAGATCACAGTAGGGCTTTACTTTTCTGCATATATCAACAATTTGTTTATCAATATAAATTCTGCCATTATTACCTGTACAGACAATACAAAGTTGTTAAACTCAACCCTATTGTTCTTCATCTGATCTACAATTCTTACCTTCTGCCTTCAGTAAAACTAACCTTAGAATTAATACACAAAAATCTGCAATCAAGTGTTTTTCTTTAAATTGAGAATCCACATCTACCACCCCTTTTCATAAATACTCCCACACTGCAACACATCAACATATATAATGATCTTGTGATTATTTCTGATATTAAATTAACTCTTAAAAGCCATATAGATAAGCTAGTAAAATCACTGGCTATTCGTCAAGGGATATTATGTTATTTTTATCAAACCATATCTTCTAAATCTGTTTTATGGTCCATATTCTTTGCAAATTTTCAATCCATCATAGAATACTGCTTTCCCATTTAGTTCATTGGAACACCTCCTTGCAAAAATATCAAGAGAATTCAATAAACTTTATCAACTCTTAAACAAGTTTAGTAACTTACTGCAAACTGATAACCCAAATGTTGCTATAGTAAGACTAGGACTTCTGGATTGCTTCTAGAAAATTAAATATTTTGATCATATTCTTTTTTTTAAATATTTTAATGGTCTAATTCCACAACATTTGCTATGTCTAAGAATTTCCAAAAGAAATATTCACAACACTGTGTATTCATACTCCTCATTTTCATTTGTCTTTATCACACAAATCTTTATTTCTATTGAATAGCAGACAATATGGGTCCAATGGAATGTTTACTTCACAAAAAATTACCTCATTATAAACATGTGTGTCAACTTTTTTACATAATTTTTAAATATATATATCCACCATGAGCAAATGCAGCTCTTGCTGAAAGTGTTAATTTCTGTTTTTTTTTTCATTATTTTTACAATTTTATTTCCACAATTTTGTGAAAATATGTTTATTAAAAAAAATTCAATATTTGTTTTATAAGTTTCAGCCATCTATTTTAAGTAAAAGTTGATGAAATTTTAGTTGCTTTATATATTCTCAAATTTTACAAGTTAAGTAAAAACATTTATTAAAAAATAATCTTAAGAACNCGGCTCTTGCTGAAAGTGTTAATTTCTGCTTTTTATTACTGTATTATTTTTACAATTTTATTTCCACAAATTTTGTAAAAATATGTTTATTAAAAAAATCGATATTTGTTTTATATAATATTTATATTATATAATAAAATCGCGATACAGAACTGCAGTACAGAATAAAAAAGTACAGAACTGCGGCTCTCATGCATTTTGCAAAACCTACATTTCGGCTCCCACTGAACTCTTGCTTGCCCACCCCGATATATATATATTTCTTTTTCACATATTTATTTTCTAAAATTTTTTTATGAATGCATTTTTACTCTTAATAATTATTTTTTTATATGTGCCAGTACCACTCTATGTATGTATTTTAAACTCATTTTTAATACAGTTGAACTCGGTTATAACAAACATGGATGTAATGCATTCAGTTATAACAAGCAAAATGCCATAACAATTTTAATTTACATATATTTCCATATATTTTCTTATGGTTATAAACAAGCATACTTCATGGATATACTGAGCAAATTTTCAGTAGCTATGCAAACACGTGAACATTCTTAATTGTTCTAGTAATAGGAAACACAGCACTGAATTCTTGGAAGAGATAAAACTGAAAGGATTATTTAGTTTTATGACCATTGGATAATTAGTTTTATGATCTGCACAGATTAGAAGGCTATTTATCACTTTACTTTCCTTTTAGAGACTGTCCCCCTCTTTCTTGACTAGCTCTACTCTGCCAATTTACCTAATCATCACTGTGATTATAAAATTACCATATGCCCTAGTTAGAAACAAATCCTTCTATGAGAAAATTGTCTATAAAAAAAAAATCTCTCAGTTTACAAAAAGTAGAAATTATTTGCAAGTTACAATGTGGTGTTAAAATTGTCAAAGTGTGTAGAAATACTTTTTGTCATCTTCTAAAGTACTGACATTATGAAAAAATAAAGTAAACATCAATTTTAGGACTTGTAGATAAAAAGACTAACTGAACCAAGCATATTATTAATTAGTATTATCTTTAATTATAAAAATTAAATTGTTTAATATTAATTATGTTGTAGTTTATATCATTATTAATAAAAATACAATAAAATATAATTACATATTTTTTTATTTTTGAATAAACTTATTTAAAATTAAAAATTAAAAGATAGATTTCACTAATTGTAACTGGCATAGCTACAAAATTTATCACTCATGGAGCACTCCCTACATGTTTGTGCCCATTCTCCCCCCTAGTTATGTCACATTCTTCATGGATGTAATAAGTATCAGTTATAACAAAAAAGTCTTGCTGATCCCCTAATGCTCATTATAACAGAGTTTGACTGTATATGTATTTCAAAAAATGTTTTTTATCTTTATTTTTTATATAACTTTCTGCCGTATATGTATTTCTATGTTATAGCTTTTCCTAAAGCACAAAACCACTCCATTATGCCATCAGGTTATATAACAGATAATTTATTATTACAGCCGTTATATAGCCCAACAGCTTATGGCAATGGTTTGTGCTTTATTATAATGTATCGGGTTTTCATAGAGTTGTTTGTTTATAGCTTTTCCTGTTTTTTTTTCCTTCATTTTATTGTAATTTATTTGTTTTTGGGCATGTTATGTAAGGGGAGGTAAAAATCAACTGCCTGATGGCATTTCTGAAAATCAATGTAATAAATATATTTATATGATCAAAGTAACAGAAAATTGATTTTTAATCAATGTAGAGACTTACACCATCTTTATGAATCCAAGCCCAAAGTCCTCCTGTTACTTCTGCAGCAAATATGACCAAAAGAAATACAAAAAACTGCAAAAGAAAATTATAAATAAATAAAAAATATATAATTTTCATTTAAAATTTATAAATAGAAATAACTAAATATGGTATTTGCAAAAAGTTTCTTAATCTTTTATAAGAAAAACACCATAGCTGTTTTTTTTAAATAAGCATAATTATAATACTTCTGTTAATGTTTGCTTATACATTACAATTATGTGGTTTGTAAACAGTTCTAGCCTTTTCCAGCAACAATATTTTATTAATCAAATGTTTTTCAGCTGACTAAGCAGCCATCTTCAGAAGCGAACTAATTAATAATAATAATCCATTTTAAACACTCACAATGTACAAAACACATGCACTGAAAAAATCAGCAAGTACATAGAACTCGCCCAGGAGATAAGGCATCTATGGAGGATGGATAGAGTGCTTATTGTATCTGTTGCTCTCTCCTCTACAGGTGTAATACCACACACACTACACAAAAGCTTGGGAAATTACAATTGAATTGAAACACATCACACTACAGAAGGTCACTATATTGAATACATGTCATACTGTTAAGAAATTCCTGAATACAGACACATGTTAACACACTTATTTAATTTTTGTCTAGTTTTGATTTCTATGCCTTGACTCTGGTCCAGTATAGTACACAGCAACCAGTGTCAACCAAGGATATTGATAACTCACTAAATTCAACATAATAATAATGATAATAATATTCTCTTGCCAGTTACCAGATGAGAGAGCTCAGTAATTCTGAGCTCTCTCATCACAACAAGGTGGTAACAGAGCATCTGCTCTTGGTAGGGTCACCAATGCCAGTGAAGCTGTGGGGAGAAATGAAGCCAAGAGTGACTGAACCAACATTTGTGAAGATCTAACAATAGTAATAACACAATCCAAATGTAATAGCAACTTGGATGTCGCTCAGGTTAACAAGGTCCATGCTCGTGAGTTAGGCAGAGGCTCATATTCAAAAAATAAGTCACAGTCTCCCTTGCCACCAGAGGTGAAAGCAGCACTAGTCCAAGTATGGCTACTGTAATACTCACACCAGTTGAGGAACTGGCTGATGTTTCTGAGGTAATCCAGCCACAGACCACTAAGGCGGGTAAATCACACCAATGGATGAAATGGACATCAGAAATAAACAAGTTTATCATCCAGACTTACTACACCATCACAACACTTGAAACAGACATGACAGCACACAGATAACAGTTACATCACATGTTCTCACAACAATATCTTCATCTCACTGTCACTGTATAAAGGGTTGTTGATCAAAAAAGAATAATAATAGTTAACCTTAAACCACAAACAATATTAGAACATATCAAACAATAGATTGCAGAACAATTACATCAAGAAATAAATATTCCCAACATCAACAAAGATTACATAATCCTTCAGTATCATCAAAATATTTACATTGACAATGCTGTTACTACCACCACTATTTTCACCGATGCTGACAATAACAATACTTCATTGCCTGAAATAGATTCAGGTTTAAATCATACTCACTCTTCTTTTCCAGGAAGCACTCACAAAATTTACAGACACTGTCCCTGCACAATGTCCACACATCCCCAAAATCAACACTTTTAAACTAGTAGAGAAAACTCTACACTATGTGAACACTTACATAATACCAGATTGAAATCATTCTATTTCTACACTTAGACATTCACACACTAGTCTATGTAGGTGCAGTCACAGTAGTGACTTACTGCAAACCAAAACTGCATCCACAGACAGAAGCACACAAATCAAAAATATTTCAGAAGCCTGCCTGACAAAGAATAGAAACACAAATATTAGACAGCAGCTAGGCAGGCTGACACAATATGCTAATAATAAAACATCTAAATTAATAAAACTAAAAAAATTTTCAAGAAAATTAAAACACACACAAAGCACACACAACACAATGTCCACATCACAGAATACATTAACACACACTAAACAAAAACTTTCAGACAAAGCACGGAAACTCAAACAAAATTTTGCTTTGTACAGAAACAATAAAATAAATTATTCACAAATAATGAAAAATTCTTCTACAGGAAAGTTAATACCAAATCCACTACAGATTCCCAACACAATGGCATGCCAAAGAAGAACTCTCATATTATTGGTCTTCTCTTTGGTCTACTGCTGTCATGTACAATGCTGAAGCAGACTGGATCAAAGAGGAGAGCAAAGACATGAAGGATACACCTAGTATGCACTGTGTTGAAATAAATATACAAGACATCCATTGCACAATGCAGAAAGCACATAACTGAACAACACCTGGTGTACACAACATTCACAAAGCACCAGGAACTAGTTAAACACTTAACTCATATCATTAACAATCCACAAGATATGCCAAATTTTCTCATGCAGGGCATTGCCTACATGAAACCAAAAAACAATACCAAAGACTTGCATAGTACAGACCAATTACATATCTTCCAACACTTTACAAGATTCTTACCTTTGCCTTGCAAACAAAATATTCATATTGATAAACATTTCTTACACAACATTCTTACAGAACAACAAAATACTGCTGTAGAAATCACAAAGGTTGCAAAAGAACAACTATTTATTGATTCTGTTATCCTACATAAGCAACACAGGTACACACACATGGCATACATTGGTTACAGAAAAGCATTTGACAGTGTACCACACAACCACACACTTGGCTGCTGCACACACTTTCCATCTACAAAATGCATCCCCAACTCATTAGTTTCCTTGGTTTTATCAGGTTTCACTGGAGGACAATGTAAACCGCAGGGGAGGTTAGGGTCAGTTGACCTCCCTGTTTGGACAACAGGTCATTAAACCTGCTCACTGTCAAGATGGCTTAAATGTTTCTTTTACTTTTACTGGTCCCAAGGGTTGGGACTCTCAAATGTTGGTCAAGTGGAGGGAGAGTATTTGGGGTCGACGATAAGGTGAAGGCTGTATACGAGTAAAGGAGTCTACCATTTTAACAAATAAAACAAGAATTTATTAAAATAATCAAAATTGACAAAACTACTACACAAATCTTGACATTAAACTGCCTAACAGCTCAAAAGAGAGTTTAGATGCTTTTTCATACCTCTTTATAGGTTTCCGTGACGATTAAGGAATGTAGGCACAGAAGTATCATATAAAACGTCTTAATGAGCACAAATATATAAGTTTGCGACAAATGGATATTGATGTTGGAGGATTGGAATTTCGGTGGGTTTGTAGATTCGACTCGATGTCGTCGGTCCGGCTTTCGATAAGAGACTCCCAAGAGGTGGTAAGAACTGTCTTTTATAGCTTTTTGCGGGGAAATTCCAGTACGTGATCAAATGTTCTATGAGCTAAAGGTTATAGGTGTTCCAGGGACCTAAACAAGTGACGAAATTGGGATGCTAACTATTAATATAAACTTTTTATGCAAGTCGAGCTGTAAGTTATGTGAGAACAATAGAATGTTGATAGTTATGACAGGAAGATTTACACATTCCCAGCTAAGCTCATTTTTTTCTTCTAATTTGTTACATAAACGAAAGTGAACTAATTAAAATTTTAGTTAATAAAATTCCGGATCTCACAACAACATTACATCGTAACACTCACATAAAAACAAATCAAGTTTACATCAAACAAAGAATTTTTCAAGGAGATTCCTTGAGTCTTCTTTGGTTCTGCCTTGCACTTAATCCTTTATCTAACACATTGAACAATACACAATATGATTAGAATATCAGACACAACAAAACAACATCTCATGTATATGAATGATATCAAACTTTACATGTCCACACAGAATCAGCTTCATCATCTCTTAGAGCTGCTGGAAACTAGTACTTTGTGAGAGCAAAACACTAGCAAATGTGTGCTAGCACAACCGATGACGTCAAAGGCTCCTCCCCATTCTTCTTGCCTGCACGGTTTTTCCTTTGCTAGCGCAGCAATATGAGAGTACGCTCACTGTTCACAGAATTCAACAGCTAGAGCTGTCATGCTAGCAAGAGAGAGCGGGGAAGATGGATGACTACATGAACATGTCACATGTCAAAAAAGAAATAATAGAATTTTATCAATGTACATAAATTACATGATTAATACATTCAGTATTGAAAAGAAAATAGTATAAATGTTGTATATAAATAGTTATATATAAATAGTTTTCGGCTAGTTAAGCCCTGTTAGGCTTAATTAGTAAACATGTTTTTCCTATACTGTTTCAAAGTTTGGAATGAAAACTGACTGATTACAAGTATAGGTTATAATAAAATTGTGTTCTATAGCCAATCCACGTCATGTGGACTACGTTACATGAGCAAACGTGGTGGCTTCTTTCCAGCATAGCTTACCTAGCAAAAATGGCTCATAGCCTCATGGGAAAAAAGGCGTGGCTTGGGAGTGCAACCGAGCATACACTAGATCCCGCTTTCTGTAGTTTGAGGTGGCTCTTACAAACTACACACTCAAATGATATACATATGGAGTTTGGTCTAGACCAGGGGTCGGCAGGAGCGGCTTGCAAGCCACATGCAGCTCTTTGCATAGACATTTTCAACTTTTCGGACATAAACTCCAATTTCACCTCATCTCAAGCAGCCTTATAACTTATGAGTTTATGAGATAGAGCTGTTGAACAAACTTCAACTCGTACGGCATACTCTCTACCACTCTTTAGCTCATTCGCACATGACCACACTCGCATTGATCAATATAAGTCGCATATGAGTGGTAGCATTTGAAGCATATCTTTATGTGTCCGTTCGTCTGTGTAACATTATGCCAAAAACGGCCACTAGAGGCACCCCTGTCTTGTGTTGTATTTCGCACATTTAAATTAACAATATAAATTATTATTTACATTAACAGTATAAATTATTATTATTCGTTTGGCCAATAGCCAATAACAATATAAATAATTCAGTATATTTGTAATAGGAATTTATTATTGTCACGGAATGCCTGTAACACGCACTATGGGGCGTCTCTCTGATATGTTTGTTATCCTATTTCCATGACAATTTAGTTCTTCTCACTTGACAAACTGCCAACCCCTGGTCTAGACAAATGCAAAACATGACACATTGAAAAAAAAATGCTCTGAAGAAAGGAGACTTTGTACTCAGAAGTGGAGATATTATTTAATC
This sequence comes from Centruroides sculpturatus, assembly GCF_000671375.1. NCBI lineage: Eukaryota > Metazoa > Arthropoda > Arachnida > Scorpiones > Buthidae > Centruroides > Centruroides sculpturatus. Next base: position 192,706 of record NW_019385016.1, on the reverse strand, counting down.
CATGGAAGAGAGGGAGTTTTATAAGTATTTAGGATTCCAACAGGCCAAACTTACAGAACGTGCACAGATAAAATAAAGATTAACATTTGAATAGAAGATCAGATTACATGCAGTATTAAGAACATACCTAAATGCAAAACATACTGTGACCAACCTGGCAACACTTACCATACCCTAGATTTAGTCTGTTTTCCCACAGAGCCAGTCTGACCATGTACATGGTACTGGTGATACTCTGTACTTGAGCTCAAAATAAATTTGTTCTACCTGTTAAGATCTGTGTTTATAAGGTCAAGAACCCAAAATATATTAAATCAATTAATACATATATCCCTGTACTCACTTATTATTTTAAAGTTATACACAGATCTTGAGCAACTCCAAAGGAAAACAACAACAACAACAATTACTATGCATAAACAATATCACCCAAAATCATCTGTAGAAAGACTAACTTTTTCTTGTAAAGAAGGTGGCCATGGTCTGACTATTGACCTGCACTACAAACAAATTCTAACATTAATCAAGGGAGATTTTCAACAAGAAACATCAAGATTATATAAAGCTATAACTCTGGTAGACAGTAACCACACACCTTTAAACTTACACTTTGAGACCTGGACATAACTCAACACATAAATAACAGACACCATTAAGCAGTTATGGATCCAAAAGGCACTTCATGGCAGGTATGTCTATGACCTAACTCAAGACTATGTTGGCAAAATTAGATAAAACTATTGGTTGTCCGTTTGGAGAGACTGAGGGGTGATAGTTGCCATTCAAGATCTGGTCATACTACTACAGAAAGCATTGGCCAAACTACAGAAAACACATCCTGGAGGATACATCATTCACAAATGATTTGCAAAAACATGCCACATTCTGCCAAAAACAATACAGCATATGGTTGTAAGCTCTTAGCACAAACAGACTATTTACATAGGCATAATCAAGTAGCAAATATAATACACCAAGAACTTGCAAACACAGATTATTAAACATTCAGGTACCATACTACAAATATACTCCACAGGCAGTATTAGAAAATGGCACACAAAATATAACAGAATTCTTTTATCTGTAACCATAATCACAGATAAAAGAATTCATCATAATAGACCTGACATCACTTTCATTGACAAATGCAGTAAGATTGCCTATATAATAGACATTTCCATTCCATTCCATTCCATAGACATTTCCAGTCCAAGAGACATCACTTTCATTGACAAATGCAGTAAGATGCCTATATAATAGACATTTCCACACTTATAACAAATAATGCACATACTGAAAAATCAACAAGAACAGTACATTCCACTCACTCAAGAAATAAGACAGATGTGAAAAATGTAAGATATTATTGTACCTGTTGTTTCTCTCTCCTACTGGTGTTATACCACATACACTACACAAAACTCTAGAAACATTAAACCTTATATAACCTTAAAAATATATACATGACACTACAGAAAGCCACGATACTGAATGCATGTCACATTGTTAGGAAGTTTCTAGATGTTGCCACATATACCAAAAGCACAGAAACTTAATGTAAAGTACAGGTAACCCCCGTATATCATGGGAGTTACGTTCCAGAAAATTGCCGTATTATATGAAACAAAGAACTAGTGCGAAAAGGGGGGGTTAGATTCCAAAAATTAAAAAACATGTTGTTAAACATTACTGTATATGTTAAACATTTATTATTCATTTTTTTCATAAGTAAAATACTTATTTATTATTTAAGCAAATATTTTACCAGAGGATTATTCATTTTATATGATGATCTCAGCATGAGCATCATCAACTGGTAACAGTTTGTGGGTGCGTTCGTTAATAGCGGACGCTCTGAAATGGGAGTGCGCTGCCGTTTGTAGGCATTTAGGAATGACAGTAAAAGAAAGATGGCAGCGCCCACACTATCGATAGTATCGTGTAGAGCGATCTATAATTCTAAAATGAGCTTTTAGAGACAAAAGAAGGGTCCCAATTGTATAATTTAACCATTAAATGGATTATTTGTTGAAAGAGCATTCAAAGTAGCTACAAAAACAATTAGAATGCTCGTGTGGAGTTACGCGGAGGTATAAAAGAACACATCCTTTATTACATTTTATGTTGTATGAGGGTTTTACCCAATTCCCGAATCGTGTTATAGTGAACACGTGCTATAAAAGCACCGTGTTATACGGGGATGTTCCCAATTCTCAAACCGTGTTAGAGTGAATCCGTGCTATAGAAGTGCCATGTTATATGGGGGTTACCTGTATTGACCTTTTATCAGAGAGGGAACAAAAGAAGCGTGACCATGTCAATGCCACCTGCAGTCAGGTAATATACCACTTGTAAGGTGTTGACTTGTAAACAGAGGAAAAACAAAAAAAAGTGACGACTTTGCCAATTGGACTCACCTGTGGTCAGACGATAGACAATTTGCCATATAGTAAACAACTGAATGTAAACAAGTGACAGACGTTACTGTAAGCTTGACTCTCATCAGATTAACAGCGGACCTAGGGTAAAGCTGTTCGGGCAAAAAAGATTTTGATTGGTCGGAAGTTTCCTTCCAAAAAAAAACCCTTAAATTGCGTAACGAATGAGAGAGGGAGGAGAGAAGGGCAAGAGACTGGTACATGGTAGTCTCAGGCGCTTGGGAAGCCCACTGAGCGTAGAGAGAGTGTTCTCCTCTGGTAATCATCTCAGGAACGGGTTAGTGCAGAGACTAGACTGACTGTGCAGTTGAGCCAATTCCACAAGCTGACTGAGGCCTCGCCAAAGTTTAATAGTTCCCGGAAATCAATTTAGTACGTGAGTCACCACACTTTGTTCTCCTGTATATATATTATGTTTTCGAACTTTTACTTTCTGCATATAGAATCTGTAAATAAACTGTAAATATTATCAATTTGAGTGTGGAGGTGTGCTTTCCATTGAACCTGGATCACTACATCGAATTGTGATACACATGGAAACCAACTCAATGAGACGGAATTTGGGAAAGAACTTCACTAGATCTTCACTCTTAATGTAACACTTGTTTGAATAGATATGCCTTGACTTTAGTCTAGTCTGGCATAGTATTTGGCACCAGTATCAGTTGAGCATGACATTCTTAACATAATAATAATGAATTGGAATGTAAAAATTTAATTTACACAAGTTTTTAAATTTAAAAATTACAAATTCTTAGAATGACTTTAAAAAATTACATATAAATGAAATAAAAATACATTAAAGAAAAGTACAATTTGATGCATACAATATTTAGACAGTCAGTATTCTACTATTGGTTTAAAACATATTTCCAAGCTGTGACCAGGCAAGCAGTATCTTTAGAATTGCTACATAAATTTTTCATATTATGTCTGTATATGGTTATTTTTCAATGGTTTTTCCAGTGACTTGATTTCTGGCAGATTTTAGGAGTTTAGAGTCTTCAAAGTTGGGATTGTTTTCAGGAACATGAGGCTCTGATAGCTATAGGCCAGGGGTTGGCAACCTTTTGAGTCGGAAGAGCCAAAATTACAATTTACAAAATTTCAAAGTTTTTAAAGAGCCACAAAATTTTTTCTTGCCAACAATAAATAGTACTCACATAAATAAAGTTTTTTGATAAAAAAACTAATCTATTTATTCATAAGAAAAAATATCTATTTATTCATATATAAGTAGTGTTTTTCACAACAAATTAGATAATAGAAACATCCGACGACGGCATCATTCGAGAGCTTCCGACAGACTGACGACAGTGACGACACGTGTCACAGGGGAGGGGTGCGGTGAAAAGTGAGTACAAGTGGCTGAGAGATAGAATCAGTGCCTAATCCTTGTTAATCGATTCAGAACGATATTTAAAAGGTTTTTTTTTTTTGATAAAATAAATAATATTTGCGTATGGAACTAAAGAGCCGCAGCTTCACATCCAAAGAACCGCATGTGGCTCGCGAGTCGCAGGTTGCTGACCCCTGCTATAGGCCAACTTTTAGCTATCATGCTTGTATAAAATAAATATTTAATTTTGATGTTTTCTAATTCTGGAGCAACATGGTGTTTTAAATCTTTTTCCAGACACCATCAATTGTCCATAAACAACATTTCATAAATTTGGGGGTTTCACCTTCTAGTTTTAAATCCTTTGACATGACAAAGATCCAGTTTGCATTGAAAATGTTAGTCTGTTGATATTAAATTTTCAACTGGTGTTAAAAAGTTCTATGTGATGTGGTGTTTGCAAGAATTACCTAGTTATGTGGATTTCTGGAATGGTTGTAGACTAAAGATTTTATCAAGATAACTTACTAAAGATCTAGTGGTTGCTATATATAATAAATCCTGTTCCACAACAATGACATAAATGCTGAATTAATCATTTTTTTAAAATTTTGATCAAAAAATTGATTTATTAAATATTTTGATCCCGAATTAATAAAAAAATTATTAATTCAGCATTTATGTCATTGTTGTTCTGGAACAGTAATATATTAAAAAGTATTAGAGTTAATGATTTTTCCATAGGTTACCACATACTACATATACACTTCAGTTCTAATCTATAGGCAGATTACTATATGAACTTTTAAGTCTACTTATATGGTGAATATAGAGCTAAACCAGAATTTTGAACTGAAATTCTTGAGTTTGGTTTATTACTGTACACGGGGTATATAATTTTTTAAAATATAAACATTAAAATTGTCAAAAATATATCAAAATTTTTATTCTTATTAATCTAAACAATAGAAAAATGATAACCTAGAGAATAATTTTATAAAAAAGAATAAACACCATACAATTTGAAAAATAATTATAATCACAAATCTTAAAATAATACATATTAAATAAATGCTATAAACAAAAAGCTAAGGTCAATTGTTTTCTTGAATAAAAAAATATAAATTAATTGAAAAAATCTAATTAATACCAATAATTTTTATATGTAATTCAAAGAATTATATTATGCTTATTGTATAATTCTTTTGTGTTAAAAAAGAAAAAAATAAATACTCACTGTTCCCAACATACATGGACTTTCTTGAAGAGCACCACAACAACCCAAAAATCCAACTATAGTCATAATAGCTCCTGCTCCCATTAATATGTAGATTGCAGTAAAATATGTATAACTGTCTGCAGTATTCTGAATATAAAGTGAGCTGTCAACATATAACCATATTGATACTGCAAGGACTGCAATTCCTGCCAACTGAAACATTAAATTTATAAAAATTAATAATTCAGTTTTAAAAACATTTTAGCTATATCTTTTTATAAATGTTTGACAGCTGATTAAATTTTCAACAGTTGAATTTATATGCATTAATTTTTTTAAACAATTTATATTATTTGAAATTATTTTAAGCATAATTTTTGAGATAATGTTACTGAATTCATGGAAATCAGAATTATTTTCATGAGTTTTATTGTTACTAAGGGGTTAGAAATTTTTGTCTCACTCAGACTTTTTCTATTGTAACTAAAATGAATACATAAATTATGTCAAATTAATTATTATACAAACTTAAAAGAAAAAAATATTCGAAAATATTTTTTCTTTTAAGTTTGAAGTTCTGAGGTTACCACATACTATATATACAATGAAGTGTAATATAATTGACACAAAACTTTCTTTACATTACACTTCATTGTGAGAAATAATCAGTTAATTAAATGTTTAATAAATGATTTATATATATAACAAATATGTAACTCATCTTTTTGTCAAGAAATCAAGCTTTAAATTTCAAAAAAGTTTAGATATTCACACATAGAAAGTTTTATGTTTTAACTCCATCATCATAACAAATTATTAAAGAATTCAAAATTATAAATATATTAAACATTTTTGATGAGATTCTCACCATTCAATTATAGCATATAAAGAAATTACAATTAGTCTGTATAAACTAATAAGCTAAAATACAGTTTTTCTATATTAAAAAAATCAGCTGCTCTTCATTTTTTAAACAACCTAAGTGCTACTTTAGTCCTTTTAAACTTCACTTAAAAGCTATTTTCAGCTAGACAAAATGAGGAAGAACTTATTTTTCTCAATCAATATATCTTAAAGTTTTTCTTGTTGGTTTAGGCAGAGTAATTAAAATCTTTTTACTTAATATTCAATTAGAACATTTAAGGATAAGAGAAGACTCCTCAAAAAATATATAATTAATTCTTAATTATAAACTTTTACCTCTTTAATAAATTGTTTATGTTCAATCAAAAGGATTGTAGAATTTCAGATAATAAAAACTAAACGTTATAGTTAGAGTTGAAAAGAAATTTTTGATATATACTCATTCAGTGAATATCTAAAATCAGTATAAAATGCTGTGAACAGAGAAATATTAATTATGATTGAAGTCTTCTTTCATACATTTATGATTATCTTTAATATTGTCATCACAGACAATGTGAGTAGAAAAGACTGTCCAGAAACAAACTTTTATCATTACTTGCTCTCAGGTACCCTTATTAATTAACTAAAAACCTACCAATTTGATTAAAAAGCCATCAAAGTCTATGTGTTAAAGTCTAAATGTTAAAATATTATTCAATTAAAATGGATGACAATATTTACACAGTAAAAAAACACAAAAGAAACTGTGTAAATATTGCCAGCAATTTTAATTGAATCTGTATTTTTAATTATTGGCTTGTCAACAGTGAACTTTCTAAGCTATTTTGCACATTTTTGAAAAGGTGTAGCTTCTAATAAAAGATCATCTCTGCAATGGAAGACTCTTGTTCCTGGTGATTGGACATTAAAAAAAAAATAAAGACATTTTAGGTTCTACATATTTTTACTGTTAAACATATGTTTTTAACAGTAAAAATATGTAGAACCTAAAATGTCCTTATTTTTAAATTAAACACTCATTATCAGTAAAGCTCATTTGAACTGACATGATAATATTGAAAATGCAAGCCAAAAAGTTTATTATTGGTGCATAATACACCAACTTGTGGTTGTTATCTATTTCTGATTGTTGTTTTGGATTGTAAACATAAAATGCCATCAATTCTAAGACAAGCAAAAATGAATAAAAATTCATCTTAGAACTGGAAACATGATAATAGTAACAATGTTTATTGAATATTTACAATTAAAAATTCACTTTAAATCTTTATAACAACTGATAGTTTAACAATATATTACATTTAGCTTGAAATTAAATTAGATAAAACTTAACTAGACTTGTCTAATCTTCATATTATATATTAATTTTCTTTTCATTATTATAAACATATTTATCCATTTTAGTAATCTGAAACTTTTCTTATGATCTTTTATTTATTTAATATTAGTACTGTACATAATTATTTTCTATACTTATTTAAAGATTACAAAAGAAAATAAATTAAATATTTAAAAAAATGTTAAGTATTATATCTTATTCTGAAAAAATAATGTTTTTTTTATTCAAGAAAATACAATAAACAATACAAATTACGATATTTTCTAGTCAAGAAATTTTATACAACCGAGAAAATTATTGAAAATATAACAATTTTTAAATCAATTATTTAAAAAAAGTTGCTCTAGTTTTACTTAAATTATATCAAATTAAGATTTAAGAATTTAGCCAAAAAATAAATTAGTATAAAAAAATGCATTAGTGTTTAATGATTTTTTAATGATGTTTATAACAATTTATAAATTTTTAATTGCAGTATTACATTACAATACATTAAAACAAAAAACTAAACTAGAAAAATATATGGAAACTATGAATATAGTCTACATTCTACAATAATAAATATAAACATGTGTTAAATATTCAGAATTTAATCACGTCACTAATTTATTCATTCATATTGATGTATATAATACTCTATTTATCATTAAATTTCATTATAATGGAAAAATGATTTACCAATGTATTAATTATTTATTTCTTTATAAAAGAAAATATAAACAACAAAAATTTGGTATTAACGAACAGGAAATTATTCAATAAATATCTTGAAGACACGAGATTTAATTTTATGACAATTAAATACAGTATATAAATTCTGCTTTATTACTTACGGTATGTATTACACCGAAGAGAATGCAAGGAGCGAGTGCTCCATTGGTCTCAGCTTTAATCCAACATTCACGAGCAAATTCCAACAACTTACATCCCATAATGTATGAAATAATCGCTAATATCAAACTACGAAAATTGTCTACTTAACAGACGACAACACGAAGCCAGAGACATTTTTCTAACACGAACATGCGCATTGGCATCCTCTAACTTCACGTGACCTATTTTTATACAGCCAGTTTACGACTGCTTTAAAACAATCTCTTTGACATTTAATCTTAAAAAATGTATTTTTAAAACATAATAAATTCGGATTTGATTCAGACATTATTTTATATAAATTCTATTTACCGAATTATCGAAAAGAATTATCATCTTTATACATAAAAAATACATATATTTTTTTTTGAAAAATACAGCTCTCTGTTAAATACTCGATTTATCAGAGAAAATATTTGTGTTGTAAAGAAAAAATTTATAACTTTTTTTTTTATTCGAGGATAGAACACCCCAAAGATTGGGTCAACCAGTCAATGAGCATAAATTACTTCAATGTCAGAGCTGTCGAGAGGAGAGCTGAGGATTTTCCTCGGACCGGAAAAAGGGGAACTTGATTGGATTGATGGAATAAGGCAACGCGACACATGGATGATCTGCTGCCATCCGGAAAGACTTTATATGGGAAACTGTCCCTTATTTAGATTTTAGACGCATGAAAACCCAGAAAACTCCACGTGGTTAGCTCGTTGATGAGGCACGAACCTGCGATAAAAGTGTTCAATGGTTTTTGTTCACTCTGACACTGATGCGAATGAGAACTTAAGAGTCCGTAGTGCTTCCTATTCCTACCACTATGAATTAATGTTATTTTTACTAGCAAAACAAAATCATTAAGACTGGTTTTTATTGATAAAGAAACATTCTACGTATTTCATTTGTTCAGGAAAAAAAACAAAAGACAAAAGAGTCCCAATCTACCCATACAAGCCCTCGATGGCCCTGGTCAAGGTACAGTAAATTATAATAACATTTTAATACATCTTGTACAGCACACTGTGGGTTCATTATTTGTGTGTCTTTAAAACATTCGATTTAACGGACTTTCGGCAATAGCCAACATCCCATCCCCAATTAGCCCGTTAAACTGCGGGCTATTGTATTATGGTTGATATTAATATTTATCTATTATTTTGCTGAATTATTTTATTAATAAGAGTAGCAAATTTAAATTTTTTATTATATTTTTTTCCTCACATTTTATTCATTGCGAATACATTTATTTAATTTTGTCAAGATTGCATATAAATAGTTTATAACGCTTGACATATGCTTTAAATTTAATATTCTATGCTAAATTAAAATTTAATATATATAAACGTGTCTTAAAAAATTTAATCACTAATATCAAAACATAATTTTAAGAATTTTAAAATATAAAACATAAGTTGTTGTACAGTTAACATTAATTAAATGAATATAAAGTTGCACAATTTATTTTCTTTACATTTAACAACTAGATAATTATTAATTAATATTGTTTATTTATAACTTTACTTAAGTTTATATTGGATAATTAATATTTAAATTATAAACCAAATTCCTAGTACATTTATAATTCATTAAAGACAGGAAGCATGTTATAAATAGAACTTTTTGATTAAATAAACAAATTCCTTTCAAAATCATCGAGACGAGGAGGAAGAATTTTACTTTCAATACTAAGAATTTTAGCTTTAATTAAAAGTAATTAAGGCTTGACAATAAATTAAATATAATTAAACAATTATGTGTAAGTAACATATGTTAAATTATAATTATTTATTGAATTCAGAAAGAAACACGAAAAGTAAGAAAACCGAAAAGCTTAATCAGGATATAATTACTGCCTACGAGAAAAAATCCTGAAACCATTTACAGTGGTATCTCAGGATACAAACGCCCCAACATACGAAATTTTCAAGATACGACATGAAATTCGAACATATTTTTGCTCCACGATACGAACAAAAACTCACCATACGACGTTACATTAGTTCGCAGCGCCATTTTTTATTCACTTCTGTTCACTGGTCTCAGTCCGCGTGTTTGCTTCGTCGTGGAAGGATCTTGCTCGATAAAGGAAATCTTGAGGTATTAGCGAGGTTGAGGCCGAAGTTTTAAACGCGAAAACGTGTACGTCGGACGTTCAGCGCCGCTTTCCTGTAAGCCTAGAAGTTTGACAATGGTGTTTGGAATGTCGAGCATGATTCTTCTGACTATCCAAACACCATTGTCAAACTTCTAGGCTTACAGGAAAGCGGCGCTGAACGTCCGACGTACACATTTTCGCGTTTAAAACTTCGGCCTCAACCTCGCTATTATCAGAAAGTGACTGATTTTATTGAAAAGAAACATCCCAAAAAGGTTCACACTAGCTGTATTGCTGCTCGGAGTAATGCCATTTGCCTGAGTCATTTTAGAAACATTTTTAAAAGTAGGCAAAGCAAAAAACATCTTTGGGTAGATATTTAGTTTTAGTATCATTTCCCTTCTCCCGCCACCAGTTTATACCTCCACCGTCGTTTATCCTCAAAGGCAAAGTGCAAATAAAACTACATTTTTTTTTTAATCAATTATTATTCTATTACGGTTATTTATATATTTACAAGTACAAAACACATTTTTCAGTGCTTTCCTTACTATAGTTATTTTTTATGTACTACTTAGCTTTACTTTGTGTGTGTTTTTCGTGTTGGAACGAATTATTTGGTTTTACATGTAATCGTATGGGGAAAAATGATTCACCTTACGACATTTTCATGATACGATCTCAGTTTCGGAACGGATTAATTTCGTATCCTGTGGTACCACTGTAATTTAATTATTCGATATAACGTTTTCGTCTTACAGAAAAATTATTATTGTAAATACTTTTCAATTAATTCAAAATTCTTATTGAAATTCTGCATCAGGTAATTTATGGTTACAATCATCATTATAAAATTAATCTATTTGATTTTGAACCTCCAAAAACGGCTACCCAAACCAGCGACCATTTTTTCCGGGGACGATTTCTTTTTGATATGAATGCAAAATACCTCCAAATAACGGCCATTCTGGTCAGTTGCCATTATTCAGTGGCTTGACTCTATAACTAAATGTAAATAATAATTATATAAGATTATGTGAAACAATGATTTCTTTTATTATTATTATTTTGTATCCGGATTTTCAAGACAACATTATCAATTTCATTAAAATTCACTTTTATCCTGTCTACATTCAGCATTTTAAAATCATTATAATTTTAATATAAAAGTGGAAAACTGTACAAATTATCCTCGATATTCAATTTAAATATTTAAAAAGAAATTTATCAATCGAGATAGTTACACCATTTTTTATTCAAACTATACACAAAAATATATAAACAGCATTAATGTAATGTAAATTTAATAGATAAATATTTTATCTGCAAACGAAGTCGCTGCTTTAATACAGAGAGCACGATGTGCACGAAAGCATTCAAAATTGTGGCAATATCATTCATGTAAGAGCTATTATAATATGTCAGTCAATAAATTTAAGTTTAAAGTTGATTGTAACGTCTTTGGTTATGCACACGATCTCCAGCAGATGATGTTAAAAATTTAATGCTATTTCTACGGGAAAATCTTTTCTAAAAATTCTCGAAAATGGAAGTAGATACAATCAAACAATTTTGTGTTAGAATCCAGTTGAATTATCTCATTAACATAAAGTTCAGAATTTTGAAAAATTGAATTCATTAATTTTCTTCGAATTTTTAAAAGCATAGAAAATTTGTAAAATATTAACGAAATCAGTTTTCAAAATTCTGAACCACACGTTAACATAATTTAATTAGATTCAAACAAAAACGAGCGGTTATTTATTGTGACATCGTCACAATGCGGGCTGCAATTTTTAATCATATTTTTAATTTATTTAATTTAAAATATATGCTCTCCACCTCAAATTAATACTGCAGTGTCTTGCCCCTGTATAACATACTTTTTCGTAGTAATGGAGTCGTGCCAGTCATCCACTCGTATCTAATGCCTTTCAGAGAAAACTTTTGAATTGAATAACGTGACTTCCGATCTGTATCGAAAAGGAAAGACAGGCGGGCGGGCGGAGGACAGTGGGAATTTATAGGTCTATAATTTTTTCAAATTGCAGCCTTAAAAAACAAACATTGTTCTATTAAACTGAATTAGATTGATGGGATACTGCAGCGCAACACGTGATTTTCCAAGAGGATGTCACTCGAGAGGAATTCTACAGGAAACTGCCTCCTATTTAGATATTATATAATATATACGTGAAGAAAACACGACGAACCCGTTGGTTATGGGCATACCCACGACGAATGTTCAGTGGTGTTATCTACTCGGCCACTAGTAGGAACGTATTTTTTAAACGCTTAATTTATTAACTAATATAACAGATTAATAATTTTGAATTTCCTTATAATTTTAAAAATTATTTTTAAGTTTACTACTCAACACATTGTACTGAAATGTAATCTAAACTAATTAATTTAGAATTTTATTACAACTAATGGGTCACAATTATACTAAGAAACACACCTGATTTCTATTTGCCGAGTTTTTTCTTTATTCCGAACGTTTTTTTTATGGATAGCCTATTTGGATACGCCATCTTCAGGCTTTTACATTCATCGTTCCAAATGGAACCAATTTGTTCGAATTTATTTCATTTGAATTTGAACGTTTTAACAACTTATGTATATACAAGAGTAAATAAAATAGCTAACTAAAAATAATATCAAAATGCGTTGTAACTTAACAAACAAAAACAAAAAACAAAAATTATAACAAATTTAAATGATTTTAATTCCTATAATCTCCAGATCATATTTTTTATGGATTATTAAAACCCATACTTTTTTCAATTTTGTATTTCCAAGCCGTTGGTAATGCATTTGCATCTTTTGCATTTAGGCATCTGTCTCTCATTTTACTTTTGTAAATCTCTATTTTTTCCATTTCCATCGCGATGGAGGTGAGTGCCCCGTTCTAACGATCTTCGCTTCATCTCATTTGACTACTGCTCCGTCTGACTGTGCCATACTTGCCAATATCGTGCTATTGAGACCTTTAGTAACACTATATTTGTGCTCCTTTACACGTACCGTAATGTTTCTTCTGGTCACCCCTATATACTCTTTATCAATTCCTAATTGTTGGTTCTCAAAAAGGGTGACCGGAAATACAAAATTGAAAAAAGTATGGGTTTTATTAAAACCCATACTTTTTTCAATTTTGTATTTCCGGTCACCCTTAAAAATATGATCTGGAGATTATAGGAATACCCATATCTCCGGATGGGTATTCCTATGGGTATCCGGAATATTTTTATATTTTTAATTATTATAAAATGGCAAAAAGCTTAATTTTGAGTTGAGGGTAGAAATGAGATTTATGTAAAAAAAAAAGGGTAAATGCTAATAACAACAGTACTTTAAATTTAAATACGAATATAAATGTGTCACTAGTGACATACGATTGTAGATAGAGCAGACACGAGAACTTGAAAGACACGGAGAAATTCTGTAAAGCTGCAGTTGTAAGTTATTTTTAAAATATTTTGTACCTTTATATTTTTATGCTTCTGACACAATATAGTGCTATAAATTAAGACACTTGGCGGATTTTCTCATCTTTATTTAGTTGATACGTGTGGAAAAAATTACACGTTTCGAGCTCTTAAGCCCCTTTTCAGTCAACTAAAACATTTAAAAAGGATATAACATACACATAAAAAGGAATACACAAGTTTTGTAAAATTCTTAAAAAATAAAACATAATTAAGAATTTTACAAAACTTGTGTTCTTAAAAATTTAAGAATTTTACAAAACTTGTTATTCCTTTTTATGTGTATGTTATATCCTTTTTAAATGTTTTAGTTGACTGAAGAGGGGCTTAAGAGCTCGAAACGTGTAATTTTTTCCACACGTATCAACTAAATAAAGATGAGAAAATCCGCCAAGTGTCTTAATTTATAGCACTATATTGTGTCAGAAGCATAAACAAATAGCAAAGCACGGTTTCATATCATCAAAATAAGAAGTTATAATTGAAACGGCGGAAATCATCGAATTTAGAGAAGATGAAAGTCGAACTACACCAGAACAGCGCATATAAGGAGGAAAAATTACAAGTAGGCTACAAGAAAAAATACTGTGAATAAGCTGATGTTGCTGAAAAAATATCGAAAGTAAACTGCTACTTTAATTTATAAGACCTGTATGGATAGGTATGTTTTATTTTTTAAGAATTTTACAAAACTTGTGTATTCCTTTTTATGTGTATGTTATATCCTTTTTAAATGTTTTAGTTGACTGAAGAGGGGCTTAAGAGCTCGAAACGTGTAATTTTTTCCACACGTATCAACTAAATAAAGATGAGAAAATCCGCCAAGTGTCTTAATTTATAGCACTATATTGTGTCAGAAGCATAAACAAATAGCAAAGCACGGTTTCATATCATCAAAA
>NW_019385016.1:161970-170758 GCF_000671375.1 Centruroides sculpturatus | reverse complement strand
TTGAAACAATTGAAAGTTAACGAAACAAACTACATGACAGTGCTCGATTTTAAGGCTATGTACCCTTCAGTTAAGCTTGAACCATGCTTTTGTCACCTAAGAGATTTTTTATTGGGCAATGTAAAGAACGCAGTAAAGTTAAGAAAGCAAATTCTAGAACTGGCGCATTTGGCTACTTTCTCGTCACTTTTCGCCTTTGACGGTACTGCATACTCGCAGCTTAGAGGAGTACCAATGGGTAGCCCGGTCTCAGGCTTATTGTGCGAGATGGTAATAAGATCTCTGGAAAATAACGTATTGCAGAAATATGAAGATAATATGATAATGTATGCTAGGTACGTCGACGACGTATTTATTATTTGGAATAATAAACCAGACATACGCCAATTTATTGGAGATATTAACAGTAATATTTATGGCCTTGAGTTAGAACTAGAGCAGCAAAATCAAAAAAGAATACATTTCTTAGATATAGAGATCGAAGTCGATGAAGAAGGGGTAATCAATACAAAAGTATATAGAAAGCCGACGTACGTTCCGGATTTGATACCATGGTTCTCGCATGACCCAACAAGCTACAAACTAGCAGCGTTTAGAGCATTAATTAAAAGAGCATACACTCATTGTAGCAGGATTTATGATACACGTAAAGAGCTGGAGTACATCGAAAAGCTAGCAAGAGATGTAGGAATTAAGGAGAATAAAATAAAAGCCTTAATACGAGCAGAAAAAGAAGGCAATAAAAGTAAAGTTAAAAGAGAGAAAAAGGAGTTCACTGTAATGGAATACAGGGCTCAGTTAAGTAACATTTACAGAAAAATAGGAATAGAAAGCAACAAGAAAATAGCATATAAGAGAAACACGACAATATTTCAAATGCTAAGAAACGACAAAACACCCGTTGACAGGAGGCTGATCCCAGGTGTATACAGAATACCGTTGTATGATAGGAGGCTAAATAAGGAGTTATATTATATAGGAGCCACTAAAAGATCATTAAATGAAAGATTGAAGGAGCACAAAAAGAATGTAAGCTTTAAACAACCAGTCACGGCTTTGGCCAATTACGCGATAGCAGATCCAACAGAGATCGACATCAAATGGAGCAAGGCAGATGTCATACAAAAAGTGAAAAATATAAAACATCTAAAATATGCAGAAGCCTGGCACATTTACAAGAGCAAAGAAAAAGGGCGTAATATAAATTTCCGTGAATCGAACAAAATAGCGTCGGCATGGAAAGCGGCAACTTTAAAATTATAAAATTATATTTATGAGCATGCGCAATCGAGAAGAACGTGCAGTTTGGAATCTCCGTTATGCAAATTTGAAATATATTTCGATTGATAATTCGATCCTGATGAAGGTTTGTGAATCAGACCGAAAACGTTCGACAGATGTAAACTAGACTGCATTTTAAAGGTATAGTGAATTTTTGCTAAAACACTAAATTATTTTTATATAAAAATTGACCACAATTAAATATCAAAAAATTAAAATAATGTTGAATTATGTCTACTTTTTAATGAAAATATTGTTTTTTATTCATTATTATTATTATTATATTTAATAAATGAAATATAATAAAAATATTAAATATTATAAAATAAAAATTGTCTATATAATTTCCTAACAATTGCGACAAAAAGTAAACATCCAGGATATAATACAACTTTCTAGTTTTACGCAATCTTATGTAAAAATGTACAGTATACATAACCCAAACTATTTCTTATTTTAATGTTTATATTTTATTCTATTTAATTTAAATATATCATAATACTTTAAGAGTATAAAATTAAGAGAGGTTTTAGCTTTTTGAGTTGTAATTTACAGATAATACTTTTATTCTTAAATTAATAAAAAGTTTTCTGAAATTTGTAAGAATAATTTTTTTGAAAACATAGAATATATCACAAAACCACTTAATAAATTATATACAAAATTTTCTATATATACATTATACATTTTAATAAACAAATTATATAGCCAGATTTGTTATCTGGTTATAACTTAAATAATTAAATTTACAGATATTATTATTACATAATTTGGACTAAAAGTAGATGATTAAGTTGATATGTACTGTAGGCAATTAAGTCAGTTTTCTAAATACAGTACTATATATTTTTATAAAAAATCAGAGCTGTGAAGTCATCTAAAAGTCTACCAACTCTGACTCCTACTCCAAACAGAGGCAGACTTGTTAACAAAATAGTCCCAGAAATTCTGATGCCATCATGTGATCTCAGAATAAAAGCTTCAATAAATAGAGTTCTAATAAAAATAGAATATAAAAACTTTTTCCAAAGCTAAAAGACTCCTCTAAATAATGACATAGTCAATATATAAGTATGTACTGTATTACCTTTCCAGATGTTATATATAATAGAGGAAAAATATAGCAATCAAAAAATGACCTCTCCAAATTTTTACATTTAAGTACTCAAGACACCTTGAAATGTCAAGATATGCAAAAGATTTGGTGTTTTTTATCTGCATGTATGGATGTTAGAATGTGTGTGTGTGTGCGCGTGTGTGTGTGTGGCACAATTTCGTTCACCCTGTTTGTTTGAAATCCTGTAGTCTCAATAGAAGGGCAAGCTGATAGGATTTCTGTGCATCCATTTTCTGAGGAAAACACTATTGGTCACCAATGTGATCGTTTTAAGCAATCACATTGGTGTTTTATGGAATCAATACTTTGTAACATCTCATGAGGAAACATCTTATGCAGGAATTTTTAACAAGCATATTATGGGCAGGACTGACGAGATAAAATGGAATGATGAGATAAAATTTCCCAGGCCTGGAATTCAGAGGAACCTGGACATCATTCCACAACTTTTTTCCATCATTCCTGAGACCCATGTAAATTTTCTCCTGGACCGGCGACATCTTTCAACACCACTGTTTATGGGCAAAATGATGATACTGCAGAATTTGAATGACTTTGAATGAGGAGAAAAAACATCTCAGGAGAAAAAACATCTTAATCAGGTTTTACTGTACTATTATAAAATGAGAAAAAGCTTAATTGTGAGGGTACACATGAGTTTTATAAAACATTGCAAATGCTAATAACGAGTAAAATACTCATTAAGTCTGACCACACTGGAGAAATGACACGACCCTCTTCTATGTCTCCACTGTCAACCTTTATTTAAGAACCAAAATTTAATAGCATTAATGCCCCTTTATATACAAGCTATCATGCCAAATTTAGTTTCTTAAACTTTACCCATTCTGAAACAATATCTCAAAACAGAATAAAGAAAATAAAAAATTAGATGCCAACACACACACGAATTTTCCTCCTTTATTTGACATTTTTTTGGTTAAGGTCTCCAAGCGTGTACATTTGCAAAATTCTCAGAGGGTCAAATTTGACACGATTCCAATACTTTTCCATTTTACATACATAACAAGTCGGGAAATTAAGAAGGAATTGGAGTTGGCAGATTTTTCGACTCCGACTAAAATACCAAAACTCCATGACTCTGACTCCAACACCATAGCCCTATAAAAAATGTATAGTACTGTACAGGCTGACAGTTAAAACAGTAATTAAAAGTAGGTTAGCATTCATGTAATGAATTATTTAGAATCCTCAACAAGAAGGCTTGTCATAACAAGCATTTCTTAATTTTGATATCTTTCTTGTATTTATAAAAAGTAAGAAAGATTTTATTCAATTTAGATATAAATTAAAAAATCAGCAAAATTTACAGTAATTAATAACTGACTAGCATTCAATTTACAACATTTTAGTTATATATAGCAGTATAGTTGTCAGGAAAATTGTTCAACTATGTAATCCAACATAGTTTTTTCAAAACAAATAGATAAAAATCTCAAAAGTGAAAAATCAGAAAAAATTGGAATAACTTCTTAATTTTTGCTCTGGAAATAATATTTTGCTTTGGAGGTTTCATTTATAAGTTGCAAAACATGTTAAAGTAAATTGAGAATTTTCTATGCTAAATACTACTATAAGCCAGAAATCTGAAGAGGTTTCTAGAAGGCTTACAGAAGTGTTTAGCAGAAGAGATTTTTGGGTACAAAGAATGTAACTTAACCTGGAAAAAGGAGAAAATTAAGATTCCACTTGTAGACAAATAAGTAAAATAGCTTCCAGGTATAACAATCACGATAGAGCATGACAAACTGTATATCTAAATATATAAAATTGCTTGTCCTGACTGACTCATTCACTCACTGATTCATCATCGCCCAGAGCAAACTGCTNAATACCTGGAGATCCGGATACCCATTAAAAATATGATCTGGAGATTATAGGAATTAAAATAATTTAAATTTGATATAATTTTTGTTTTTTTAAGTTAAGTTACAACGCATTTTGATTTTGTTTTAAGTTACAACGCATTTTGATATTATTTTTAGTTAGCTATTTTATTTACTCTTGTATATACATAAGTTGTTAAAACGTTCAAATTCAAATGAAATAAATTCGAACAAATTGGTTCCATTTGGAACGATGAAATGTAAAAGCCTGAAGATAGCCTATCCAAATAGGCTGAAAACGTTCGGAATAAAGAAAAACTCGGCAAATAGAAATCAGGTGTGTTTCTTGTAATATTGCTGAGATGGAGATAGATAATGGGTCATAGTTTAAAATTACTATTCGAAATATTTTGATAGGAAATATTTTATATAGTCTATATATTAATTAATTATACACAGTGAAAAATCGATGGATTCAACACATACTTAGAATTAATACAGGAAGATACGCTGAATGAAATTTTAGTTATAAACGCCATGGATAAAAGGATAGAGGCAGACGGGGCAGACACAGACTGTAACAGGTACTTATACGGATGATAATGAAAATGAAAAATTTCCGAAATCAATGTAAATACAGCTTTAAAAACAATGGATTTACACACATTAAACATATATAACACTGTGCACTAAAGATATTTTGACAATTATTTATTTAATCACAAACTGCAAAATCAATACAAATCGAAAGCTATTAATAGGTAATAATAAATATATTAAAAATTAATTCTTTTTGCCTCTATGTCCTTACTTTTATGATATATGTTTTTAGCGTTGTCCACTTTGGACTTTTGTTTATTAATAGGACTTATTACACTGGTGTAGTTTCCGTATAGCAAACAGAGGAGGACTTAGTCATGTGAAAATAAAGATATTTTGTTTTGATTTTTCTAAGTTCTCTATTTGCTATACGGAAACTACATCAGTGTTATAAGTCCTATTAATAAACAAAGTCCAAAACAGACAACGATAAAAACAAAAATCAAATATAGTAGAATTTGTTTTAAACTTTTTTATTTGACTGAAAAACAAAAATACCAGTGTTCTATTTCTGTTCAAGAAGACAAAAACGGACGAAAAAAATAGTTTTCAAATTTAGTTCCTGGTTAAAAATACACTATAGTACAGTATACTCTCGCTAATCCAGACAATTGATGGCACAGGGATGTCCAGATTACCGAGAGTATATGTGCATGAAGTATTATGGTACTGTACGTTATATACTAACAAGAAAGAACGCTAAACTTTTATTTTACATTACAGTCTTTGGCGTACTTATGGGAAATGATGTGGTTGTTGGCTCCACAGAGACTTTAGGAATAAAATTAAAAAAAAATAAATCATCTTAAACATTAAAATTGAAACAAAAATAAATCATCTTAAACATTAAAATCATATTTTATTCATGAATAATATTTGTTGTTTATAAATAAACAGTACTTTATGGTATGCTTAATTTTTCTTCATTCTGATTGAACTTTTTACATCATCCTTCCAGATTACCCCAGGGAGAAACCTTAGTTACGCCACTGATTAAAGCAGTGTTTCTCAACGGGGGAGATATCGCCCCCATGTGGGCGTTTTTCCATGTTCAGGGGGCGATTAGCAACAATTTATATTTTGGGGGACGAAAAACAATTTTCTGAACGATATAATAAAACATTATATTAAGAATAATTAGATATTTTATTCGTTATATCGTACAATAATTAAACAAATAACATTATACTAGTCACTAGTTTGTTCAATGCAGTACGAATTTGGCGTTAGCCTTGTCCCTCGGCATCGGAATTTTATAGTGAAGGGGGCGATACTACGTAACTGTTTCATTGAAGGGGGGAGATACTACGTTGAAGGGGGCGACGATTCGTTAGAGGTTGAGAAACACTGGATTAAAGTATATATTAAGTAAAACAAATATTTACAAAAATGGTGTGCAAAAAATTCCAGATTACAAATTATATCTGTAGCAAGAGTGATACAAACTGTTTCCTCCAGAGCACAATGTCAACTGTCCGTTGCAATGATAGTTTACAAATTCAAAATCGGTCTGGAGTCGGTCGATAACGGACGATTACGCCACTGTTTATGTTCGTTCGCGCAGTTTTCGATGAGTCATATTCTTAACTTGGACGGAAATGAAATTTGTTACAACGTTGCACTTAGTCTTTCATATTTGTTGTTAGTAATTTAAAAGACATTTTGAAACACGTACGGAACGATAATAATTTTTTAAAATATAACAACACAAAAATGAAAAGGGAACTCGGGTACATTTATCGAGAGCCACAAATAATCCTTCAAAGAGCCGCATGTGGCTCGCGAGCCGCAGGTTGGCCACCCCTGGTATATTGTACTGTATATGCGTTGTATGACGTATGAATAAAATCGTAGGCTTTATTCGAAATTCAAGCTTCTTTCAATACTATTTATTTCAAAAACTGATTCGACATCTACATTTAAAACAATTCATTGACAGATATTTTTTAAAATCAATACTTTTACTACGTATTTTGGCAAAGTTCGTATTATCATCGAGCGATAGTGCATAAAAATTATAATTTATCTTAAAGTATCAATTTTGCATGGGGAAGCCTCTCTCGCAACTCGTTGCTTTGCATCTAAACAATTTTTGGATAACGTGTTAGTCATTTAATCTAATTTTATATTTTTCAGATAAAATATTGAAAATGAGCATTACATAAAATGAAATTAATAACAGCATTAAAAAGAAACATTTTTCCGATTACAGATTAATAACGTAGAATAATAATTGTCATACGTATAATTAACAAGTGTGAATTAATTAAATGCTATTTTATGTTAGCCTGTGCTTAGTAATATGTTCAATATGAAAAAAATTTTCTCTTTTGGTTGGGGGATAGATTCCTATCACTCAAACAAAACTGAAAAAGTTTTTGACCAGTTACTGATGAATCTACTGGTATGAATGGAAATGGATCAGTATTGTCAGTTGCATACTTGCCAACCTTTAGTATGGGAAATAGCTGGAGTGTTGGTAGAAAAACACTGAATTTTGAATAAAAATGCTGACAGCATAAAAAGCAAAAAAATTCTTTATAAACACTAATATTGCATAAGGCTTATATTGAATACCTTTAGTAAACAAAATTTAATTTATTTCTGTATATGATATTTTATAAAGCTAAAGCCGTAAACACTGTCAAGAAGTATGGCAAAAGCTTTATATTCTTTAGCATTACAAACACATACAACATACCAATATCAGCGAAATTGAAATTTAAAAATATTTACTAACGTTTTCACCTGTTTATAATAGATATCTTCAGGCACAAAACACAGAACAAAACGGCTACATTAAAATCATGTACAGTAATACCTCAACTTACGCAAACCTGGAGTTACGCAATTTTCAAATCTCGTCAATTCATCTTTTGTTTGAGCGCCACGCAACTCTTGATTACTCACTCCCCACACTATTGTTCAGCTTACATGTTCGGACGTGTCGTGCAGAAATCGACACATAGCTACAATTTATTTTGTATTATTTATTTCTGTGTTTGTTATATCTACGGAGACTTGAGAGACTCTATGTGGTGATTTCTTGTAACCGTGAACGAATCAAAAGACGAGATAAGATTAACAAGAATATTTATTAGCTTACATACATCTGACTTGGATTTTACACAAATTGCAAAATTATACCCCGACTTACGTGAATTCAACTTACGCGGTTATCGCTCGGTCCCACCTATCGCATAAGTTCGAGGTATCACTGTATTTTAATGTAGCCACTTTGTACAAGAATTTGCATCAAAAAATACCTAAAATACAACACTTAATGATAAGAATCTATTGACAATCTTTTAATTTATTTTTTATCTATTAACATCATCTAAAAAATCAAATTATCCCTTGACAATATCTTTTAATTACTTCCTATACAAGATGTAAGATTTCTAGTGTTGTAACGAATAGTATATTCGGCCTCAGGCCGAATACCGAATATTCGGCCAGGAGCGTAGCCGAATAGCCGAATATTCGGCCAAACTATTTGGCTTGATTAACGCATGTACGAAAATTGGCGCGCATTATAGCCAGGACCTGCTCTCCATTGGCCCACTGTCACTACGATTCGCCAATCGCGTTAATTCTTGACAGTTCAGACTAGAGCGTCATGGCAGTATGTGATAAATGACGATATCAAATGTGAATAACAATGAAATGACCTACACGTGTAAATAATGGAAAAAGAACAGAGAAAGACCGCGAAGTGAAAATGTGAAAATAAACATGAAATTGAGTTGATAGCAAAATAGAACAAGTCGAAGCAGCTTATTGGCGCCAAATTTGCGGCCGTCAATGCCAAACAAGTGTTGTCATAGACTTCGGAAAGCTTAATGCTTGTAATGAAAGTCACTTAGCGTGCACGGGCGAAAGCCTGGGACCGTTCGGGCTATCAAGCTGTCTCGAATCTGTGAAATCATAACTGTGACTTATA
>NW_019385016.1:152138-156075 GCF_000671375.1 Centruroides sculpturatus | reverse complement strand
ATTTTTTGTTTTTATCTGCGTTTTAGTAGGGTATGCCATGGCAATGCACACTAAGAAGGTATTTTTCGAAATTTCCCCGCGGGGGAGAGGGAGAGGATTTAGTCTTCATCGAGTACTTAGGTGTATTAAATTAATAACATTTCAGACATTGTTATAAATATTTTTATCTATTTCGATTTTAAAAATGTTCGAACCGTTTTAAATTCGAATTTGTTATTGCATATTGGTTCGATTATAGAATGATTGTAAACGTTCCAGAAAATTGATCAAATTGAAAATTGTTTGTTTGATTCTCGGCAATTTCATCATTCTCAGCGGTAGGTGTTATATAACAATTACTATGGTTGTTGAAATACTGAATATAAATGGGGTTTGCTTGCAAAATTTTCGTGGGCAAAGTCGCGGGTAACAGCTAGTTCAGAATAAATTTGAATCTTTTCAGAGAAATGAAGGTCACATGACAAAGGGACATACAAATAAGGTCTTTATTAATATTAGTCTTTGTTGAAATTAACCAATAGGGTAAAATGGAATATTTTTAAAAAATACTTTGAAAAGTTTCAAGGAATAAGTTTCTGAGAACAAACAACAAATGTAATTCATGGAAACAATGAGAATGAGGTAACAGTGCTGCTAATTTGCCTTGTATAGAGTAGTAATTAATTAGCATTAATTATTCAAGAACAAGTTGATTAACATTTTTGATAATTACAGAGATTGAAGTAAACAATTAATTAGCATATTAATATTCCTTAAGAAACCAGATCACAAAATAACTTGATCTCTATACTACTATAATGCTTTTAGAATTCCCTAAAGCAAAGTGAGACCCTTGTTATGGATGGGGAATCCCAATACTGCTGATGCTGGAACAGGATTGATACTTTCCTTCGATACCTAGTACTTTTTGTACCTGATACTTTTGATCCAATACCAATGTCAATACTTTTCCCAGAATATCGGATGTGGTATCACTACATTTTTCACAGACTGCCTGAAACTGGATTTTGCAGCCGAAACAGAAACCAAAATGAAATTTTACACTATTTTCAGTTAAGGTAAACTTATATAAAACATATATTTATTGATTTTTGGTCATTAATATTATATCAAATTTCATTTCCAGAATCTATATATGGTAGAGTTTAGAGTTGTATTTATACATGTATATAAATATTTAAACATTATGCAGTACTTTTGCTTGTTAATCAACTTAGACCATCAGTGATGTTTAAAATGAGTTACAATTTGTATATATTTGCACAGACATTTGTAAAATTTAGACACAATAAAGAACTTTCAATGTAAAGACACTGTTTTACCTCTTCCCCAATGATTTCTTATCCACCCCTATCCCATGTATAGTAATACCCACAGAACCCATTAACAGCACTATAGAGCTAGGGCTTCTCTGGGGTCACTCAGTCTTCATTATAGTGAGTACAGTGCACTTATCCCTCTTTTATGCAATCCATTTTTATGAAATTTTGAAATAACGTGGTCAACAAAAAAATAATCCTTTTTTCCACAATTGTTTTTTTATACATAGGGAAAAACAGTTTATTTAAAAATTTTTAAATTAAACTTAATTTTAATTGTGTTTTGTTAAAACACTATATATATCATATATATCAATATATCACTCATAAAACCAACACTAGCAAATAACGAGAAAAAGGAAAATTTATGAATGTTTGTCTATGTGAAATAGACATACTCAGGTATTTATGATATTGAACAAATGGCTAACAAAAATAGAATGTTTTTAAAATTCACACTGATTATGTGATTTGAATACCTTACATTAAAATTTATATGTTTGGGATAAAATTTCAATATATGTATCAATATATTATTTAAACAATAAACAAATAATCAATTAATTTCACATTAATTCCGTTCAACTATGTAATCCAACATAGTTTTTTCAAANACTTCGGAAAGCTTAATGCTTGTAATGAAAGTCACTTAGCGTGCACGGGCGAAAGCCTGGGACCGTTCGGGCTATCAAGCTGTCTCGAATCTGTGAAATCGTAACTGTGACATATACCGATGTCCTATCTGTCTCTTTTCTACGTTATCACCAGAATATGAGTCACGTAATTATAAAATGGAAAAACAACGATGGAAAAGCGACGAATCGAAAGTATCGTGAGCGCATATTATGATGTATGCATAGGCATACGTGGACTAGAGAGATAGAGGAAAGAGAAAGGAAAGAGCAAAGACGAGTGCTTAAAAAGAATAGACAGGATCAGACCCTCAGATGTGTGTACGTGTGCTGATATTTGTAATTATAAATTGTGAATACATGTGACTAATATTATTTTTTTTATTTTGTGAATGTTATAAGTTATAAATAAATATAAACAAACAACACTAACCCGATAACATTAAATCTAAATACCAAAATGATTAATTTATTGTGTTTTTGTTATTTCTTACTCCTGTTTTTAAGTATTCGATATTCGGCCGAATAGTGATTAAATATTCGGTATTCGGCCAAACAGCGAAAAATAGACCGAATACCGAATAGTAACTGAATATTCGTTACACCCCTAAAGATTTCCTTTATTTTCAATTTATCCAATTAAAACTAAAATTTTCTTCAATTCAATATACCCAAAGAACTCCAAATGTTAATTTAAATTTTGTTTTGAGTCATTTGGAAATTTTTATTATATTGCTTTTAATCAATATTGTTAGGTTATTATTAAAAGCAATAAATCTTACCAAATTCAAAAACTGTGGTGCCCAAACTATAGCTTTCAGGCCAAATCTGCCTGAAAACTGTAGTTTGAATGATTCAAATAGACCTACTTTTTGTATATATGGAATATACTAAATATTCATGATCTATCTAAAACTTATGAACAATTTGGCTTGCAAATCAAAAAATTTGAGCACCACTGTTCTAAAGTGTAACTGGTCATGCAGTTTAATATTTATGGTAAGAAATACTTCAAACTTCAATAATGTCATTATTATTCATAAATTGTATATAAGAGTATAAAACTTATCAAATATTTTTGTCTATATATATATCTTTTTAAAAAATATAAAAGTAAAATAAGTTTATTTAAAAAATATATTTTAAACAAAAATTTTGACAAGTTTAAACAATTTTTTAAAACTAAAACACTAATTTCTATTCATTCTATCTCTAACTGCATTACTATTTAACAAAAATTCACTATACCTTTAAAATGCAGTCTAGTTTACATCTGTCGAACGTTTTCGGTCTGATTCACAAACCTTCATCAGGATCGAATTATCAATCGAAATATATTTCAAATTTGCATAACGGAGATTCCAAACTGCACGTTCTTCTCGATTGCGCATGCTCATAAATATAATTTTATAATTTTAAAGTTGCCGCTTTCCATGCCGACGCTATTTTGTTCGATTCACGGAAATTTATATTACGCCCTTTTTCTTTGCTCTTGTAAATGTGCCAGGCTTCTGCATATTTTAGATGTTTTATATTTTTCACTTTTTGTATGACATCTGCCTTGCTCCATTTGATGTCGATCTCTGTTGGATCTGCTATCGCGTAATTGGCCAAAGCCGTGACTGGTTGTTTAAAGCTTACATTCTTTTTGTGCTCCTTCAATCTTTCATTTAATGATCTTTTAGTGGCTCCTATATAATATAACTCCTTATTTAGCCTCCTATCATACAACGGTATTCTGTATACACCTGGGATCAGCCTCCTGTCAACGGGTGTTTTGTCGTTTCTTAGCATTTGAAATATTGTCGTGTTTCTCTTATATGCTATTTTCTTGTTGCTTTCTATTCCTATTTTTCTGTAAATGTTACTTAACTGAGCCCTGTATTCCATTACAGTGAACTCCTTTTTCTCTCTTTTAACTTTACTTTTATTGCCTTCTTTTTCTGCTCGTATTAAGGCTTTTATTTTATTCTCCTTAATTCCTAC